>NC_139510.1:19482415-19544812 GCF_008360975.1 Lichenostomus cassidix
CCAAGGTAAAACCCCTATCCCATACTGTGTGTCTGCGTCTAAAAATTTTTCTAGCAATTTAAGGCATCAGTATGACTGTAACTCCTTGACTAAATGTGAGATGAGTCCAGTTTCCCTAACAGACACAGATGGGACAGCTGACCTGAAGTGGCCGAAGGGATATCCATTCCATTCCATTCCATTCCATTCCATATAATGTCATGCTCAGCAATAGAATTCAAGGGGAGTGATGTGGGTTTCTTTTTTGGGGGGAAATGGGGAGGTAGCTGTTCGGGGATATGCTGAACATCAGTCTGCTTCTGGAAGGTGATGAGTAATTACGTCTGCATCACTTGTTCTGGTTTTCTTCATCTTTCTCAGCCCCCGAGTTCTCTTGCTTTTGCTTTTCCTATTTTCTCCTGTCCTGCCCTTTTTTTTTTTTTGGGGGGTGGGAGTGGGGTGGCATTTGAGCAAGTAGCTGTGTGGTACCTAAGCTGCCGGTGAGGGGTAAACTCCAACATTATTTTCATATACTATTTTAGGAAATATGTAGTGGTGTCAATTTTTTAAATATACATACCTAAATGCAACTATGAGATTTACCTGCAGTCAGTTTTATCAATGCATTTTATATGCAGTAGATAAATAGCCAACCATATCTGTTGTCCAAATTTAATTTTTACTGTGTCCTATTAGTTGAACACAAAGTTCGTTTCTATAGAGAGTCTATTGGCAGCTTGATTATTTTAAAAACTTATTTTTCAGGTTTACAAATAACATTCATGGTAGCCTTACATTACACACAAGACCAAACAATATATATTTTACAAAATGTTTTAATGGATGCATGCATGTCTGATACAGTGATAAAAAATCTACCAAATTCTAATTGTTCACTTTTGTAAACATTTTACAAAAGCATTGTGATTTACCTGAATGGATACACAGTCCTAGATGAAAAAATAATTTAGACTGAATCAGTGGCACATTAAAGAATAAAGCTGACAAGATCTATTCTGCATATTCTTTTGACATGATTCCAGCAAGAGAAACAGCATGGTATAAAAAGTATACAGGAAAGATGTGGTTCTTACCATAACCATCAAACTCTAGAAATTGAAAATACATGTTCAAGTGGTTGAAAAAGTCAGTCATAATAATTGTATCCACTCAGAAATTACAGTAAGAAATGTTATGCAGTTACATGTAGCTGTCAAAACAATGCATATCTTTCCTTTTCAGTTGGTAACTCTTTTCCAACAAGACAGAAAAACTTTGGCAATTGCAGGCATTGAAAATAATTTTCAAAGTTCAAGACAGTCACAGCATTTTCTTTGCAGAAGATAAACTGTACACCAAGGCTCAGAGGCTGTAAAAACAGGTTCCAAGTGGAAAAAAAGTGCAAATATCCTGCACAGATAGTTTAAAGAGCTGCTGGTTCAATCATTCGCTAACAGAATCTTTGTTTTCTTTTTTGCATAGTTCACACATCACTGGAAATGTGACAGGGTGTGCTATTTTTGGCAAGAGTAAAAAAAGTGATACTTGTTTGAGTTGCCATGTTAGATATGCTGGATCCATGCAGAATTCAGATAGAAGGCTGCTACCTGATGTTATTAGACAGTGAATACTGATGTTGTTTTTGTTGAAGCAGTTCTGTAATAGCCAACAGCTTCTTAAGAACATGCTGTAGAAAAAAATACAAAAAAAAACAAACAACAAAAAACCCCAGTACAACCCTACATTAGCAACTAGAAAAAAAACAACACCCGTCTTGCTTGAGAAGCATCTTCAACATTAACCTACCAGACTTAGAATTAGGTACTTTAAAATATATTTAAATCCACACCCCCTCCTCCCAGCTCCAGTTTCACAGTCACTAAGACATTACTTAAAAAGGCAACTGTAACACAGCAATAAGCAATTTATCTGCAACCATGGAAATCCATTTAGTCTTGCCAACTTAACCTGAGAGTTTGAAAATAAAACAGTTCTATCTGTTAAAAACAATCTGTAAACCAAAAATCCATTCTCAGGTATTTTCCCCATGTGAAAGTGCAGAACTGGGCCAAGAACATGAAAAAAATGCCAGTGAAAAAAAAGATGATAATACAATTCACTTCTGCACAAGCAGAAGCACCCTCTAACTTTCTGAAAACCTGGTCATTAAACTTGAACAAATGCAACTGAACATACAAAACAGGCTGAGAAATTGTAATGCTAATGCATTGTAAGGAGTTCAATAATTTTTTCATTATAGTAGAACTGTGTTCAACTACAACAGGTTGATGCTGAACATTAGGGCACTTATAGGAGAAAAAAAGGAAAAAGATTCAAGAGTTTTCTTTATGGAAACCCATGAGGATAAATTATTCCTCTGAAGAAGAAATATAAGTACATTGAAAAAACAGTGTGTGATTTATGACCATTAAGTGCTTCAGATGCAGGCCTTGTGAAAGAAATTCTATCCCTTATCTGTAAGCAATACATATTTAATACTGAAAACTTCTACTATCCTGACTTGCCAGTCTAGACATCAGTTTTGCTTTGTCAAGACTAGAAGTAGCTGTGAATTATGAACTTGAACATGATCGATTTTTTCCTCTCACATGCCACTGAAGAAGCAATTTGTAGTAGTCAATTAACTAGATTAGTTTTTAATTGCTATAATGTAGCATTATCTCATTTTTAATTCCTCAAGCTTTCTTTTGCCAAAGCTAATTGATACAAATATATTTTCACCATTTGCAAACTTGCCATAAGAGTTCCCAGTAATACCCTTATTTTAAAAAAAACATTACTGCCAAATATACATTATTTGGTTAACATCTGCTGAGATGAAATATCAATTTATCATCTATTTGGGTTTAAATTAAGACTTTCAAAGAGTCAGGATATAGGAAGCTCAGTCTTTAAACCATGACAATAATAAGAAATCTGACTACAAGAAGTTATTTTGAAGCAATTAAATTAAGAACTATTAAAAACTATCTCTTCAACATGAGGCAATAAATAGTTTGAGCTGATACTGATTACATTTAGGGAAGACCATCTCTAAACCAAAAGGCTTTCTATCGTACAACTGCCCCTTGCCCCAAATCATTGGCATTAAAAAAGGAACAGTACTTAAATTATCTCCTGCACAGCACAGTATACTAGTCAAGCATACCAAAACATATTACTGTGTAATAAGTAGGATTGGCAACTTGAAGTTCATGATAATTAGCAGACTATAGGCAAGTATATTACTTTTTGAGACAATGCATGAAGTCATGCAGATTTTTTTAGTCTTAAAAATAAGTTTTCATAAAAGCTATAAACAAGTTTAATAGTTGGAACAGAACACTCATTTATAGCATTTACTAGAGAAGTCTGCCATAACTGTTTACAAATGTAATAAATCAGGAAGCAGAAATGAAGTAGTGATAGAAAGCTAAGGCAAGTAAATTTAGCTGTTTAGTTCTCAATTAGAAGAGCTAGATCCTAAAACTAGAGACTACCAGGAGACAGTAATTACTTGAGTTTAGGCTTCCTTCCCTTAGAAACTAAAAACTTCACCTGGAAAGTAAACAAAACAAAAAACGACAAAAAAAAAGAAACAAAACAAAACAAAAAACAAACAAAAAACACAAAAAAACCCCACCCCAAAACAAAAAAAACCCTCCAAAACAAACAAAAAACCAACAAAAAACCAAAAAAAACCCAAAAAAACCCAATCCCCCCAAACAAACAAACAAACTCCCAAAATCCCCAAAAGAGAAAAACCAAAATACCAAAAAGAAACAACCAAAAAAATCCCCAACCCCCTGCTTTAAAACATCTTTGGCTTTGTTGTATAAATACTTAGTTCATATTTTTGAGCTTCTTTACCTTTACAACTAGCAATCTCCTGGTGAAATGTACATATTTATCACTCATACTGCTGGAGAGAAAAAATTACAAAGGAATCACGATGTTAAACAATAACTCTAGACATGCTATCTGCATGTGTGATTTTTGTTAGTCATTATAGTTTACCTGCATTACACCTCGCTCATTGCTGAGTGTCCGAAGTTCATCTGAATGTGCCACACACATCTCATGCAAGGCTGCCAGATAGCGAGATAAATCAGTTCTAGTGCAATCTGTAGTGTCTGGAAGCTCAGGAACATTCTTTAACAAAAATTATGAGAACAGACTTAGAATGGTGAGTAGTCAGGCATAAAAGAAATTAAATACACACCCGCCAACAGTTGTTTTGACACTGCAAGCAAGTACCGCAATGTTTTTCTTCACAATTAAGTCTTCTGTCCATGTTATCTAATACAAATTATTTATTTCCTCCTCCCCAGAATCATTTATTTTATGAAGACAATTAAATTATGGTTACACATTTCACATAGAGAGATTACTAAATATACAGCAATTCCTATTCCTACTAGGAGGGTTTGACGCTGATATGCTGTCTCCGAGCTGTCTAGAAAGATACTGAGAAAAAGAGATTATCACATCTTCCCCCCAGGTAAAGGGGATCCATCCATTAGATATTTGTTTTGTTGTTTTTTTTTTTTAATTTAAATCAGGCAATAGCAACAGCAAAAATAGGCACCAAAAAATCCCCAAACTAGCAAGTCAGTAAATCCACTAGTAAAATAATGTAATTAAAACAGTAAATGAATCAGTTATTTTAAAACCCAACCATTTCCCAAGTCCTCATGCATAATCTGCCCTTCAAAGAAAAACAACAGTGGGTGCATCATAATCTGCAGAAGTTGCCATTTAACCATGAAAAGGTGACATATGGCAATCTATCTGAATGACACACTTCAAAACAGTAATTCTTATAGATTATCAAAATAGTCTGAGTTGTTTTCTAGGTCACTTTTAATGGATTAATTCAGGAGTAATAAGCTAGGCATATTTCTTTCATATTTTTTTCAACAAATTATTGGTTTAAACATATACACATACACATACACAAGCTCCTAACTAATTATAGCTTCATTCACAAAATAGTAATGGTTTCAAATTGAACTGCAACTATTATTTTCTTTTAAATTACAATATCCAGAATTCATGCAGTGAGACATTTGGTAATGTATAACTAAAATAGAACACAATATTTTAAAAAACTTCAAATTTTCAATCTCAGGTCAAAATCATATGACAAATAACACATAAGATTTTCTTTATTTTAATTTTTTTTTTAAGATTGGAATTTTTGTCTGAAAGCCCTAATCCTTGGGGAGAAGCTCAAATAGATCTCATGTCTACAACAGTACTTTCTAACAGGACATTTGATTGGTTTTAATTCTGTGTGACAGGCCAGCAATCTGCAGTTCCTAAACATGTACAAGAAAAATATTTCAATAACAAGCATTCAAAATTGTGGGGAAGCTGATGCATTTTTGAACTAGTTAACAAGGATGAGAAAGAATTTTAACTCACAATGTTGCTATACAACTTGCAATTTTTCTTTTTAAACCACTTACCCCAAGTTCATCTAAGAACATGATCATGCGATGTTTGTTACTCTTGATGAATGGATTTACCCCCTCCATATAGGGCTCCTAGTAATTTTTAAAAGTATTTATTAGAACAAATTGATACCGATTTAATGGTTATACCTGAAGTGAACATATTGTAATCAGAGACAAATGACACTGCAAAACAAATGTGTCATCTTTTTCAAGTGAATTTATAATGACTGGTGAACAAAAGATTACACTTTTTTGTGCTCCAGATGGATTCTGAAATTGTTTATAAATGCATTGTGGCATGAAATTTTACATTTCTGAAATACTGAAAATGGACTTTTCATTGCAGCTATATAATGAAGAAAAAACTTTCAGAGGTAACAACCAAAATCAGAGGCATCAACATCAGGATATAATTGCCCTCCTTCTTGTTCTTTCATTAACGCTTACATTCCAAGTTGCGAGTGTCAGACAAATGGCATTATAATGGCAGCCTGAAATTTCTTTCTTTCATTATGCTTAAGTCAACAGATTTTTATTGTTCAACCATGCTGTAACTTGGTAACAAGAACAGGCCAACTGTTGCTGGCATTCTTTTTGTGATGCAATAGAAAGTTTAGTAAAAGCTGAGGCGTTTTAGGGCAACTTATACAACTGATTTACAAAATTATGTCAAGCAGTATGAAAACAAGTACAAATAAAAGGGGTTTTTCAAAATGCTGTACCAACAGAAAACACCAGTCTAAAGAATAAGAATAAGTAAAGAATAAGTAAAGAATAAGTAAAGAATAAGTAAAGAATAAGTAAGTAAAGAATAAGTAAAGAAAAAGTGTGTGTGTGTGTGTGTGTGTGTGTAAGCCAGAGGTTGGTAGTTGTTAATATGTTTCCAAATTAAAATACTCTATATCCAGGCTGGAAGTTTAGTCCTAATTGGTCTCAATTTGAAAGTGAATTATTACATATAGTATATAAAGAATATGGATGTGGAATGTATTTCAAGGTTCTGTACAGAGACATGGCAATATTACTGAAAGATGTCTCCCCATTTTGACATGAAAAAATCAGTGGAAATGCAAAAAGGATCCCATTATCTACTTCAGGCAAATGATACATGCTTCTTGAATAGATTCTTTCTAATCACAGATTTCTACTCTAGCATTTCTCAGTTATCTTTTTGATATGGATATTCCTAAAGAAAATTTACTCACTTTACCATCATATAGATGTTTTCTTTGTGGAGGAATGGCTGCCTGCCTCTCCTTTCCCACTTTCCCAACTCCAACACTCATCTCTTTGACTAGGGGAAGCCAGTAGATGTGGTGGTTTTGGATTTTACCAAAGCTTTTGATACTGTCTCTCACAGTATTTTTCTGGATAAAATGTCCAGCATACAGCTAGAAAAGTCCATAATTCATTAGGTGAGCAATTGGCTAATGGGCCAGGCTCAAAGGATCATAGTAAATGAGGTTATAGTAAAATCAGGCTGGCAGCCAGTCATCAGTGAGGTTCCCCAGAGCTCAGTTTCAGGGCCAGTGGTCTTTAATGTTTTTATAAATGATTTGGATACAGGAATCAAACGTACATTAAGTTTGGTGATGATAAAGTAGGAGGAGTTGTGGACTCTATCAAGGGTAGAGAGGCCTTACAGAGTGATCTGGATAGACTAGAGAGCTGGGCAATCACCAACCATATGAAATTTAACAAGGGCAAGTGCTGGATTCTCTACCTGGGATGGGGTAATCCTGGCTATGCATACAAATTGGGAGACAAGAGGCTGGAGAGTAGTCCCACAGAAAGGGACCTGGGGTCCTGATGGATGGCAAGTTGAATATGAGCCAGCAGTGCCCTGGCAGCCAGGAGGGACAATCATGTCCTGGGGTGCATCAGGCAGACCATCACCAGCCAGTCAAGGGAGATGATTGTCCCGCCCTCCTCTGCACTGGTGTGGTCCCACTTCAAGTACTGCGTGCAGTTTTGGGTGCCTCAATATAAAAAGGACATCAAACTATTAGAGCATGTCCAGAGGAGGGTAACCAAGACATTGAAAGACCTTGAGGGCAAGAGCGGCTGAGGTCACTTGGTTTGTTCAGCTTAGAAAAGGCTGAGGGGTGAGCTCATCATAGTCTACAACTTCCTCAAGGGGGACAGTGGAGAGGGAGATGCTGATATCTCTGGTGACTAGCAATAGGACATGAGAAAATGGAATGAAGTTGCATCATAGGTAGTTCAGACTGGACATTAGGAAAAGATTCTTAACTGAGAGGGTGGTCAGTCACTGGAACAGCCTCCCCAAAGAAGCAGTCACGGCACCAAGCCTATCAGTTCAAGGACAATATGGGTGATGCCCTTAGTCATATGATTTACTTTCAGGTAGTCCTGCGAGGAGCAGGGAGTTGGACTTGATGACCATTGTGGATCTCTTCCAACTTAAGATATTCTATGATTCTATGAATACTAGAGTATGACTGCTACCCTTTTTGTCATTGACAGACAGAAAAAAAGAGTCCACATACTTCCACTGTTGTTTTTGAAATGAATGTCTGAGTTTATCTGTTCTCATAGCATAAAAATATGGTTACATCACTTTATAATACCTACTAGCATGGCCATTAATTTATCAGTTATTTTAACATGTCACTGCTGTTGTTCATACTACCAGATTGAAAATCTTTATGGTAAGTACCAAATAATTCACATAAGTTTCTAGATGACTCATTCTGAAATTATTGACTCCTCTTTCCAAATCAGCCATACTTTATGCTACTGCTGTAGGTTAAATCAATACCCTGTTGAGCTCCAACTAAGGAGGATAGAAAAAATTGTGGGAATAAAGCCTCCTTGCTGATAAGACACCCAGGTCACACATCAGGATTTGCATAAGAATAATGCAGACAAAATCTGTTTCTGTTAACAGGAACACTGAAATGTTCTAGACTGTTCTGTGTAAAATTATATTCACCTTAGCTCCAAATTCAACCAGATTTGCTAAATTCTGCACAGACTTGGCAACCAGCGTCAGCGTTCTTGCAGCAGTGGGGGAAGGAGAATCTGATAGGAATAGAAAGTAGAAAGTTACTGACCATTTCATTTAAAACCTCCAGTAGTCACAAGAAAATTCTCTTCCACAATTTGTTATTTATCATGGAGTTGAATACTTTAAATGCTGTAAGAGAACTGCATGTGAAAAATTTCTCATGATCAAGTAAACTTTTGGTATTTTAGTAATTATGTCCACAATAAACATCAATATGCATATCTGTCTTTGTTTAAGACAATTTACAGGGCAGAGACTCCAAAGTGAGTTACCTCCCCTTAGTTTTAACCACTCCCCTGTAATAAATACATATCATAATGTCGGCTTTTCACAAATATTACAATGAATACTATGTGTATTATTTTAATTCTTTTCTTATAGAGGTAGCCTTGCTGTGAAAAATTGCTGTGTAATGATGACTAAGGTCTTTCTTTCTAGTACTAGCTGAGTTTAATAGTAGTAAAATAGCTGTTATAGTTTTATTAGAATGCTTGAACTGTCTGCTTGAACTGGATAACATCCCACGAACGGACCCCGCCACTGACACTCCAACTATCAGCACCTGTCGCCTGCAGAAACCACAATCTGGGAGCGATAACAGAATCAATGAAAGACGACTGCACATACTTCAAGGAGGTGGATCAGTTCCCAGAACATGCAAAATAGTTTGGAGAAAAATATGAATATGTATAACTGTTTATGAATATGCATTAGGCTGAAGAGTATGTAAAGGATGTCTCTGTCCATACCAGGTGTGCTTTTTGGCTGAATGCCAAAGCACCCAGCACTGACCTTTTGCTTTTATCTGTCCCCTATTGTCTTTTATTAAACCTTTTTAATCCTAACAGGAGAGTGGACCTCGTTTTTCACAATTGGGCGGCCTCATCCGGGATCAACGCCTCACCTCCGAGACCCTGGGAGACTCTGAGCGGGGGAGGGTACCCCTGCCGAGTTCGGTGGCCCACTGTTTCTTCTAGTGGGAACCGGCAGGTAGCAGGTTGGAATCCCGTGAACAAGAAGGGACGAAAAAAAGCAAAAGAAAGAGGGAAGGCTCCATAAAAAGCCGTGGCAGGGAAGCCCCACAAATTTTTCGTGCACGAAGATTCAGACAGAAAACACGGATTGTGAGTATTTTCTGGGAAGGGGCGGATACAGGGGATTGACTGTGTGTGTGTGAGATGCAGGCTGGCTCCAGACTTGCGAAGCGACTGAGGAGTCTCTGATACTGCGGTTCTGCTGTTTTGCGAGAAACACGGCCAGGAAGGAGACAAAGCGTAAGGAAAAAGGAGTGAAAGATCTCCCGGGGTAACTGGGACGGGGTCCCAGGGAGGGGTTGGACCCCCAGGGAAAAGGAACCTGGAGTTTCCTGGTAGAAATCTACTGGGAGACAGGGGACGAGAGTAAAAGTCCCCAATTCCAAGTAAGGGAAAAATTGCCAGATTGCGGGTAAAAACACACAAAGACTAGAGAAAAAGTACTCTGGACGGGAAGTGTGGGATAGCAGACCCAAGAGAATCTGGGACTGGAGTACCATATTTGAGTTTACCATTTTATTTAAAACACAGAATCTGTGAGGAATCAGTTAAAAGTAAAAATTGCTTTATTATTGTATTGTGAGTGAGAATGAATGATATAAGAAAATAAAGGTGGGAGAATGTGAATGAATGGAAAGACGTGATTAATTTAAACTCTGGTATTTGGAAGGAGGTGGATATAATATACAGGAAAGGTTTTTTGTGCTATAAAGGAGGTAGAGGCGTGGGTGAGAACAAAGAAAGAGGCCAGGGAGGAAAAGGAAAAAATGGGACAAAAAGGAAGTAGAATAAATTCAGGAAAAAAAGGGAGTAAAAAGATAATAGCAGATATACCCCAAGATAGTCCACTGGGGATTAAGTTAGCTAATTGGGAGAGTGACCCTCGTACAGAGAAGATAAAGATGATTCAGTATTGTATGATAGAATGGCCAAAGGAAAAAATAAGATCCGACCATGTCTACTGGCCTAGGTATGGGTCTTTTGAAGCTTGGATTTGCCAGGCTTTGAACCGATTTATAAACTCAAAAGAACCAATTAATTCAGAAGAGGAGGAATATGCCTCGTGTTGGACAGGGGAGACGGGACCCTTGGGAATAAAAGTCTTTAAGATATCAGAAACCCCAGAGACAGAACGAGCAAAGGAAAAAGAAAGGAAAGGTTGGGATCCCTTGGAATCGCTCCCACCTCCGTTCGTGCAGGGGCCGGCGGGCGCGGCTCTGCCCCCGGCCGCCAGACATGCCGGAGACCCGCTGGGCTTAAATGCTATGGCTCCCAGACACGCGGCGACCCCACTTCAGCCGGGCTCCCTAACCCATGCCCCCGATCCTACTGCATCCGCACTGAGGCCCCCTGTAATGCAGCCAGCCGGCCCAGCCCCGGCCCGCACCCTAGAGCACATGGAGACCGGAAGTGTGCAATCTACTGTAGTTCCGTTTCCGCCGGCTCCCCAATCCACTTCCAGCCCCAACTCTATGACCCTGGAGGACTCAGCTGCCTCTTCTGCTTTTGTAGCTCCGAATTTTGATAATGCGGCACCGTATCAGAATACTAGAAGAAACTCAGTCAGGACTCAAAGGCAGCTTGATAATCCCTCTCCTGCCACTACTCCAAAACAAAGGAAAAGGGTCTCCTCTAAGGTTATGGGGATTGAAGAGCAGAAAGGGAGGGATCTAGAAATTAACTTATTCCCCTTACGAGAAGTGCCCATGGGCGGTGTACAAGGGGGCATAGGTTTCGTAAATGCCCCTCTGACCTCCTCCGAGGTCAGAAATTTTAAGGAGATTAAAGGGTTATTAGAAGATCCCATAGGTGTAGCTGAGCAATTAGATCAATTTTTAGGCCCCAGTATTTATACTTGGGAAGAGATGCAATCAATAATGAATATTATATTTTCCCAAGAAGAGAGGCAGATGATTAGAGCTGCTGGAATGAGAATTTGGGAAAGAGATAATATACAAGGTCCCCCAGGAGACCAGAAGATGCCAATAGCACCTCCTAACTAGAATCACAACAAGGAGGCAGGGAGGGGGCATATGATTGATTATCGTAATTTAATAACCAAAGGAATAACGGAGGCAGCACCCCGGGGACAAAATGTAAGCAAAGCATTCGATGGGCGACAAGGAAGGGAAGAAACTCCCACGGAGTGGTTAGAGAGATTAAGACATGAGACAGTACTCTGAAATAGACCCTGAAAGCATAGCAGGGCAGACTATTGCGAGTTAACTTTGTCACCCATGCCTGGCCAGATATTAGGAGAAAGTTAGAAAAGATTGAGGATTGGCAGGAGAAAGCATTAAATGATCTGTTAAGAGAAACCCAACAGATCTATGTAAGGAGAGATGAAGAGAAAGCCAAAGCAGAAACAAAAATTATAATTGCTGCTATGCGTGAGGGTAACTCTCAAAGGAATCTGATGCCCGCAGGTACCATTCCTAAACATTCGGGTTTCAGAGACAAGGAGAAAGGGAAAAATAGAATCTCAGTACGACCAAAATCTCAGGAGCAAACCAGAAAAACCTGCTTTTATTGTGAGAAAGAAGGACATTATAAAAGAGAATGTCCTCATCTAAGGAAGAACCTGGAAATATTTCAAGAGATAAACCCAGAAGAATAGGGAAGTCAGGGGCTCTATTTTCTGGGGGATAAATACCATCTAGAGCCCTTGATAACTTTAAAAGTAGGCCCCCAAGAGGAAGTATTAGAATTTATAGTAGATACTGGGGCAGAAAGAACCTGTGTAGTGAATGTCCCTAGAGGATGTAGTATAAGTAATGACACTATAAAAGTAACAGGAGCAAAAGGAGAAGGATTTAAAGTACCAGTAATTAAAAATGTAGTAATTGAAGAAGAAACCAGGATAGGGATGGGAGATGTCTTATTAGTTCCTGGGGCAGGTTGTAATTTACTGGGAAGGGACTTGTAAATACAGTTAGGAATAGAGGTTATACCAGAAGAAGGGAAGATGACAGCTTAAGTGCTGAAACTTGGCCAGGAAGATGAAGGAAAAATTAACAAAGATGTGTGGGCTAGAGAAGGAAATGGGGGAGGGTTGAATATTGACCCTATAAGGGTCACGATTGAGAGAGAAGACTGTCCCATACGTGTCCACCAGTACCCTATATCCCTGGAGGGTAGAGAAGGATTAAAACCAGTAATAGAAGGATTGATAAAGGATGGGACATTGGAGCCTTGTACGTCCCCTCATAACACCCCTATTCTCCCAGTAAAGAAGTCTGATGGGACTTACAGATTGGTACAAGATTTGAGGGAGGTTAAGAAGAGGACTCGGACACGTTATCCAGTAGTACCAAACCCCTATACTCTTTTAAGTAAAATCCCAGCTCAACACCAGTGGTTTAGTGTAGTGGATCTTAAAGACGCCTTCTGGGCCTGCCCTTTGGCAGAGGACAGTCAGAATATTTTTGCCTTTGAGTGGGAAGATCCGACTATTGGGAGAAAGCAGCAGTTAAGGTGGACAACACTACCACAAGGATTTACTGAATCCCCGAGTTTGTTTGGACAGGCTTTAGAAGAAATACTACAGGCTTTCCCCACTCCCCCTGGAATACAGATTATCTAATATGTGGACGATCTTTTATTATCAGGGGAAGTGGAAACTGAAGTTAGGGAAGGTACCATAGGACTTCTGAATTTTCTTGGGGAAAGGGAATTAAGAGTGTCAAAAGGGAAATTGCAGTTTGTAGAATCAGAAGTAAAGTATCTTAGACACCTGATAAGTAAAGGCAGCTGAAAGCTAAATCCTGAGAGGATTGCAGGGATTTTATCTCTCCCCTCTCCTTCTTCAAAGAAGGAAGTAAGAAGACTACTTGGATTATTAGGATACTGTAGATTATGGATTGAAGGATATACTCAAGCAGTAAAAGTTTTATATGAGAAATTGGCAGGAGGAGACCATATAGAGTGGACTAAGAAAGATGACAATAAATTAGAAGAATTGAAGTCTAAGCTGGCTTCAGTACCAGCTTTGAGTTTACCTTCACTGGAAAAACCCTTTTACCTGTATGTGAATGTGGAAGGTGGAGTGGCTCATGGAGTTTTAGTCCAAGAATGGGGAGGAGTAAAAAGGCCAGTGGCCTTTTTATCTAAATTACTAGACCCTGTAAGTCATGGCTGGCCAGTATGTATTCAAGCTATAGCGGCAACTGCTATTTTAGTAAAAGAGAGCCATAAACTGACTTTTGGAAGTAAGCTCATTGTGGGTACCCCTCATGCAGTTCGAAATATATCAAATCAAAAAGCTGAAAAGTGGTTAACAGATTCCAGAATATTAAAATATGAAGCAATTCTAATAAATGGTAATGACCTGATACTAGAAATAAACAAAAGTTTGAATCCAGCTAAATTTTTATATAGAGAACCAAAAGATAATTTAACACATAATTGTTTAGAAATTATACAATATCAAACTAAAATTCGGGAAGACTTAGTAGAACAGGCCCTCCTAGAAGGAGAAAAAATATTTGTAGATGGGTCATCTAGATGCATTCAAGGAAAAAGAGTGTCAGGATATGCCCTAGTTGATGGGAGGAATATGCAAACAATTGAAAAAGGAAAATTACCTTCAAATTGGTCAGCTCAGTCTTGTGAGTTATATGCTCTGAAAAGAGCATTAGAATATTTGGCAAAAAAAAAGGGATCATATATACTGATTCAAAGTATGCCTTTGGAGTAGTACACACTTTCGGAAAAATTTGGGAAGAAAGGGGTTACTAAATTCAAAAGGAAAGGGACTGATACATGAAGGACTAATTTTAGAGGTTTTAGAGGCATTAAAATTACCTGAAGAAATAGCTATAGTGCATGTCAAGGGACACCAAAGGGGAATGACCCCAGAAATAAGAGGGAATTATTTAGCAGATCAAGAAGCTAAAAATGCAGCAGAAAATGGGACCAAAAAAGTTATGTTAATTTTGACCCCAGACAAGGAAGAATTGGAAATCCCAAAGTTTAATGAAGCAGAAGAGAAAGAGTTAAGTAAAATAGGGGGGAAACAAGATCAGTCTGGGAAGTGGAGGCTTTCTGATGGGAGGCAGTTGCTTAATAAGCCACTAACTAGAAAAATAGTAGAAAATATGCATCAAAAGACTCATTGGGGTACTCAGGCATTATGTGATCATTTTTTAAGGAATTATGGATGTATTGGGGTCTTTGGAGTGGCAAAACAAGTAACTGAAAAATGTATAACTCACCAGAAAGTAAATAAAAAAGTAATGAGAAAAATGACCCCAGGGAGTTGTGAATTAGCTCTGAGACCATTCCAGAGTATCCAAGTGAACTTTACTGAACTTCCCCAAGTACAGAGGTGGAAGTTTCTATTGGTAATAGTAGACCATTTGACTCATTGGGTAGAAGCAGTCCCTACTGTCAGTGCTACAGCTAATGTAGTATGTAAAACCCTTTTGGAACAAATTATTCCCAAGTATGGAATGGTTAATAGAATAGACTCGGGGACACATTTTACATCAAGAGTATTACAGCAGATAACTCAAGCCTTGGGAATAAAATGGGAATTACATAGCCAGTGGCATCCACAGAGTTCGGATAGGGTAGAGAGAATGAACCAGACTTTAAAAAAAACTTTAACAAAACTGATGATTGAAACACAAATGTCCTGGGTAAAATGTTTACCATTGGCTCTGTTGAGAATCCGAACACAACCCAGGTCAGACCTGGGAGTGTCACCTTATGAGATGATGTTCGGGCTACCCTTTCTGACCACCCAACATGAAACTGCTACTTATGAAATGGGAGAAATAAGTGTTAGAAAATATGTCACCACAATTGCAAAAACACTTGAAAATTTGAGGTTGAAAGGGATAATCCCTCAAACCACACCCTTAGAATTTAAAATCCATAATATCCATCCAGGGGAATGGGTGCTGGTGAAAACGTGGAAAGAGCAATCTTTAACTCCACAATGGGAAGGTCCTTTTCAGGTACTACTGACAGCCGAGGCAGCGGTCCGGACAAGAGAAAGAGGGTGGATCCACGCCAGCAGGATCAAGGGACCTGTGGAGGAACCTAAAGAGTGGACTATAACCTCTAAGCCAGGTGATACCAAGTTGACTCTTAAGCAAAGACTGGGTGGTAATGAACTGGGAAGACCCAAATGATCCAGAGAATGTACTGAGGATCACACCTAACTGGGAAGTAAGGCCAAATTTATATCAGTTGTTCCAAGTGCCACCTGGACAAGTTTTGAGGACCCTCCGATACCACCCTTGGGGAGGAATACTTCCACCCCAAACCGGAGGTTCAAGACTTTTTCAGGCAGAGGGTCCTCATGTTTTAGCTTTAGCCTGTGACTTGTATAAAGAAGAGATATTACAACCTCCATCAGTACCATACCATATACCCTGTTTGAAACATCCCCATACTGGACATGCTAGCTGGGTTAAATGTAAATGCATAAGATGTGGGAAAAATTGGTATTATAGTTCACAAAAACGGCACCCTTGTTGTAGAAAGTGCCGGGTATCAGATTTATTTCCAGCCCAAGTAGAACTAGAAAGGACTGAAATAATAACTTTTCTCTGTGGATGGGAATTACTAGTACCTGTTGAGTGGGAGGTGCCTGAGGAACAGTGGGAAACTACAATTAAAAGGTGTCAAAAGCAATTTGCCTGGAAAATAGCAAAAAGGAAGTGATGAAGAGATAGAGGGCAAGACCAGGATTGGCCACTGTACTTGCCACTGAGAAGATCATATACACCTGCTATGGGTGGCAACCCCATAGGCATGGGAGGTGGGAGTATAAGCCATACCAGACCTCTATTTTTCCTTCTATTGTCACTCATTTTTTGTCTCTTCCCTTCTGGGATGCCAGCACAATCATGTTGCAAGTGCTACCAAATGCTTTACATGGAAAGAACCCAAGGTTCCTTTCTTGTTACTCACACCCACATCAACAGCCGCTGTTATAACCCATCCAAACTAGGTACCTGTATGCAAAATAAGAAAAAATATTGGATTGCAGAAAATTTAAGAATGAGTGGTAATAGGTTGGGAAGTGAATGTCCAAAGGGAGAAAGGTGGGTTTGTTTTACATTCGCCCTTAAGGGTAGAGTTCAGGACTTGGTAAAAGAACAAATAGTAAGCAAGAAGTCGAAGCCAGCACAGCAATCCAACTCTGTATCAGCTCCATGTCAGGATCTGTATACGAAACTCAGGCAATAACTAGAAAAAGAGGTAGATATCTCAAGATTTGGGAGAAACCTGTTTGCGGAATTGGGGGAGAGGATAAGTAAAGAACTAAACATAACCAACTGCTGGGTTTGTGGAGGGGCCTTAATGACAGAGGAATGGCCATGGAAAGGCAGCAGTTTAGGCCCCATTGAACTCCTTAAGTGGAATCGGACAAATATAAAAGGGGAAAACTGACCAGAAGGGTGGATTTTGAGTTCAACAGTGATAAGAGAAGAATGTCTCTGGCGCTCAGGGAAAAATTTTCTTCACAAAGTAGGAAATACTCCCTGTAAGAGGTATAAAGTTAGTAATGGAACTTTTACATGGTGGATCCCAAAGGAACCAACTCTGTATTGAGCCCAGAAAAAACCAAAAGGGAAAAATTGTAAGTATAATAATGAAACCAGACTGTTTCAATGTAATGATACAGGCAAGAATCCTTATTTTGGGATCCCAGAAATATCCAAATTCTAGGAAAATATAAATCAACAGAGAAATGATTATTGGAAAGCACCAGATAGCTTATTTTGGTTATGTGGGAAAAAGAGCATACCCAAAACTCCCCCCCCCGGTGGAAAAGGAGTTGTACTCTGGAGATCATACAACCAGGATTTTTCCTCCTACCAGGACCAGATGGAGATCAACTAGGAGTACCAGTTTATGAGGATTTAAAAAGAAATAAAAGAACAGTGATTGGTAGATTTCAAAAATGGGGAGAGAAAGAACGGCCCCCTGAACGCATACAGGAAACATATGGGCCAGCCACCTGGGCACAAGATGGGAGTTGGGGATATCGCACCCCAATCAATATGCTGAATCGTATCATAAGACTCCAAGCAGTTGTAGAAATAATAACGAAAAAACCGCTTGGGCATTAGAGCTGATATCAGATCAACAAAGGCAAACAAGAGCTGCAGTTTATCAGAATAGGTTGGCTTTAGACTATTTATTAGCTGAAGAAGGGGGTGTCTGTGGAAAATTTACTACATCAGATTGTTGATTGTTGTTTAAAAATAAATGATCATGGAGATGCCGTCCTAGATATAGCCAAGGATATCAGAAAAATAGCCCACGTACCGGTGCAAAAATGGGAATCAATGCTAAAAACTAACTGGTGGGATAATGCATTGGGAGTAGAATGGTGGAAAAAGCTAGGCTTCTTCCTTTTATGCACAACAGCTGGTTTGATATTTCTTCCTTGCCTGGTCCCCTCTTTTATTCGGCTAATCACCAGTGTAGTCCAAGGTATGCAAGTAGTTACTATGCCTGTGGACCCAAAATTGGCTACATCCAGAACAGCACAAAAGATCATGGTGATTTAGGGTAAAATAGAAATTACTAATGTAAAAGAGCTAGAAGCTGGATAATAGTAATAATAATATTTTTAAACTGATTCAGAGAGCCAGAGATTGGATAATGATTTACTAAGATATGCCAGCTGCGATTCATTTATTATTTTCTTAATGAATATGTGCCTACTTGGTACCGGGGAGGATGAAAAAAGGAGAGCCAAGTAATTGAGAGAAACCACCAAGTGTAACCGAGCATCCCGCCCTTGGACCCCAAGACCGGTACGAGTTGGTTCTCAGGCTTGGACTAGGACCAAGGACCAAGGGAACATGCGCACCTGTCATAATTAATCATCGGGACCCTTCCCCACAATTAATTTGAAGACACTGCGCTTGCGCAAGCATATTTAAATGAACTTTGAACTCATTATAATACGAAGCGGGGATAGGTAATGAATATGTATAGGGGCTTTGTCTAACTTTATGCATATGTAATCTGTAACCTAATATGAACTTAGTGAAGTGCCGCTGAGGGTGTGCATGTCTTTGGAGGGGCTACCCCCCATGCACCCCAGCTGGAATAAACACATACCTACTTCATAACTATCTGAGTTGTGGAGTCAATTCCGTGCTTCAATGGTGTTAAAGAGACAAAATAATAAGACCCCTTTGAGGAGCAAAGTTGATTTGTGAGAGAAATGAGTGAATGGTGGAGATAAAGAAACAAGAATTACTGCTCAAGCCAAATGATTTGTAAAAAAAAAAAAAGAAAAGAGAAGGAATTGTGATAAATACATACTATAATGTTGGGTTTTCACAAATATTACAATGGATACTATGTGTATTATTTTAATTCTTTTCTTATAGAGGTAGCCTTGCTGTGAAAAATTGCTGTGTAATGATGACTAAGGTCTTTCTTTCTAGTACTAGCTGAGTTTAATAGTAGTAAAATAGCTGTTATAGTTTTATTAGAATGCTTGAACTGTCTGCTTGAACTGGATAACATCCCACGAACGGACCCCGCCACTGACACTCCAACTATCAGCACCTGTCGCCTGCAGAAACTGCAATCTGGGAGCGATAACAGAATCAATGAAAGACGACTGCACATGCTCCAAGGAGGTGGATCAGTTCCCAGAACATGCAAAATAGTTTGGAGAAAAATATGAATATGTATAACTGTTTATGAATATGCATTAGGCTGAAGAGTATGTAAAGGGTGTCTCTGTCCATATCAGGTGTGCTTTTTGGCTGAATGCCAAAGCACCCAGCACTGACCTTTTGCTTTTATCTGTCCCCTATTGTCTTTTATTAAACCTTTTTAATCCTAACAGGAGAGTGGACCTCGTTTTTCCCACCCCTTTCATCAATCAGGAGAGATGAATGTGAGAAGATATAAGTGAAAAAATAAAACAGCAACAACCAAGATAACAGCAATAACAACTAGATACAAAGGCGCTGAGTCATGTGCTCCTCCTGGGAACAGAGAGACAACAAGGTGGCAAAGAAGCCCCCTCCTAAAATGGCGGCCGCCATAGCAGGCCATGTGGCCCAGAGGACAAAGACAAGATGGTAGAGAAACTCCCCTTCTCCCAAGATGGTGGCTGCCGTAGCAGTCCACATGGCCCAAAGGACAAAGACAAGATGGCGTACTGTGGACCACGCAGCCGAGAGAACAAAGGAAAACAACACAGTAACCGAGCCTCTGCTGTTCCAGAACACTCCCTTCCCCCAAAACAACAACCAACAGGCAACAGAGACAAAACAAAACCTGAAAAACAACTATTTTTGACCAAAAGGCTCTGATGCTGCCAAAATGCTGGAAGAAAATTCCCGGCATCTGCAGGTCCGACCCCTTCTCAGCATGGCGCAGCTCAAACTGTGGGCAGTGGCTTGAAAAATTTGTGGAGAGCAGGTCCAACCCCTTCTTGGTGCAGCGTGGCTTGAACTGGGGGCAGCAGCTGGAAAAACCCTTGGAGAGAGGGTCCAACCCCTCTTCGGTATATGGCAAGCAGCAGCAGTGAAGATATTGAGAAATTCTCCAAAGCCCAGGGAGAACAAAAGAGCTCCTGCCTCACGCCGCCTCACAGGAGTCGGCAAGTGGCAGAAAAAAACAACCCAACAAGCAGAGACGGTGTTGCGAAATCTGCTCCGAAACAGCTTCGGATTGTGAAATGCAGCTTCTCAGGTTGCCCTATTATAGCAAGGAAGTATGTTAGAAACTTTGCTCCAAAAAAAAGAGAGCCCCCTTCTTTTGGTGGGGTTTTTTCTTATTAAGAGCTCTAACAACCATATATAGAGTCCATAAACTTACCTTAGTGAAAGTGAAGAATATTATCTGAACTTCTAAACAGGACTAATGTTGGAAAAGATACCAATTTAAAAATTTTGTATAACTTTAGTCAAAAGAGTTTGTTTGTCTTTACCGCGGGAAAAGGAGTTTTAAGTTTCTTTCCACGGCATTCTTCGGCCAGGTGAGGTCTGATGAACTCAACATATCAACAAACTGGGAGTAACCCAAAAGATAAAGGGCTATTAGCAGAACATCAGCGGGACATCAGTGGCTATCTACAAACATCTACCCCAGACACCACCTCCAGCAGGGGTGAAGACATGTGGTCCAGAAAGGACTGATAGGAAAACTGAAGAATGAAAAATCTAATTAACATCAGAGGCAAGGAGATTCGGATTCAATGAGAAACTGAATACTGGGGGTTTGCTCAACTTTAGACCAATGAACACTGACCCAATACATTTCTATGTATTATGACTGTATAAAATATCTGAAAAATCTAGTAAAACCATGTGTCATTACATGATTCTCTCTGCACACCCGGGCTATGTGTGGATGAGATGATTTCTGTGGTACATCCTGGCCAGATAATAAAGTAATGCCTTGACTCTCTAACATTAAAAATGTTCTTGGAGGGTTTTTGTTTTTCCCGCAGTTTCTGTGACACTAAGACAGACAAGCTTAAAAGGGATTACACAAATTTATGGGTAACAATTTCATTTATAGCTAAAGACACAGTAGTCTCAATGCAGTCCCCAAGTTAGAAAATAATATAATCTGAAGATTATAAAAATAATAAAGAAATTATAGGAAAAATGTGTGCTGATGTCTTTACAAACAATTCCATGGGCGAAGGTATGGGTGTTAATGTCATTGAAATGGATCTTAATGTCTCTACCAACTTCAAGACGCAGGTTTGTTACAGAACCCAGACACTTTGACTCTTGAAACAGACAAATGGGTCTGCACAAGACTGACTTTCCTAATTTTGGGGGAAAGTTACAGGTTCAAGGGAGGGTATGAGATAGGCAGTTCGGGGAGGCTGTACCTTCCTAGTACCTCAGCCAATGGGAAAAGAAGAGGGCAACATGCGGCCGGGAGTTTAGGATAAAAGGAGGCTGCGTTCTCCAAAACTTCAAGAGAGAAAACCCTGCGTGCATGTGCTCCAGTGGACTCTCTCCCTTTGTTCTGAAAGGATTGAGAATGGAGTATCTTTACAAACAAACTGTGAGTCTGCTGGTAGATAAAGACAGATACTGAGAGATAGAAGAAACAGTGGGAAGGAATTCCATAGGAATTCCACTAATTGACTTACCCAGGACTATGTTAAATCCCTGAATTTAACTAAAAGAAGAGAGACACAGGGAAAAGAAGAAGGGTGGCAATGTATATTAGAAGGGGGTCTGTATTAGGCAATTTGGGAGGTCTGTACCTTGTGGCTAGCACAGGTCTTTCTCGTGAGAACATTCCGCTGTGTTTTATAAACAAAGATAAAGTTTGGATGTTTTTTAAAACAGTGTCTCGAGATTTGGACAGTTCAGGCCTGGCCAATCAGGCCTAGGGGGAGGTTTCTGACTGACCAATCTGGGCGACCTCTGAAAAGTCTATATATATATTGAAATCAAAATAATAAACTCTCTCTTTCTTGCCACACTGAGAACTTGGGTCCTTTTCTCTGCTAGCGGCTCAACAGCGACAGTACCTCTCAAGTACCTCAGGCAATGGGGAAAGAGAGAGGGAAATGTGGCCAGGAAATTCGGATAAAAAGAGGCTGCATCCTCTACCAATTTGAGAAACCCCATGGGAAATGCCTATGACCTCTCCCTTTATTCATGAATAAAGTTACAGGACTCCTCTGTCTCCTTTTTGGACATAAACCTCTGGTCTTTGTGGATTAATTTTCCTGACAGTTCGAATAAAGTTGCAGAACTCCTCTGTCTCCTTTATGAAGACTGGCTTTTCATAGCGTGATTTTCCGCACAAGACGGGGACTCATCCGGGATCCTTCCACCATCTGGGGTTGGCACATGACAAGAGGAGCTGGAGGCGCGCCTCACCCAGTGACGCTGGCCAGCACTGGGCAATCAATTGGGTACCAGAGACTGTCTAGGAGACAGACGAGAGGCGAACCAGGGGGTGTCTGTGAAGAGTCCACAAGAAAGGACCACTGGAAATCTTACTGGTGAGTACGATGAGAACTTTGGAGAGTAAAACATAGCTGGATGCCCAGAGGGGGTTGTAAAGGAAAGTCAAGAAAGGGTCTTGACTCGGGATGATGATCCCGAAATACCTCCAAATCGTCCTTTAGGAGAATGTTGAGATGGTTTGCACATTCTCTCAGAGGTAGTTAAGGACATGGACACCCAGAGAGGGACACAAGGGGAGTCAAAAAAGGGTCTCGGCAACAGGGGATGGACGCCCAGAGGGGGCAGTAGGGGGAATCGAGAAAGGGTCTCAGCAATTCATGACCAGAGGGGGCAATAGGGGGAGTCGAGGAGAGGTCTCGGCAACAGGTGACGGATGGTGTTGCTTTGGGAAAGGATTGGTTAAAGGGAAGTATGGAAGAATATGGTTAAGGCAGCAGGAGGTTATGTGATAAGGAAAGAATAGAGAAACAGTGAGGATTGGGATGTTCTCCACCTTATCTTCAAAATCTGCAGTCTAATACAGGGCCAGCTGCAGGTCTTTTGTATTCCTGCCTTCCAGGATAGGGAAAACAGGGAGGTATTGTTCCTACACCCCCCACCCCTTCCCGGGTCATTATGAAGCCAGGATGGAGGATTTGGGTTTGTCTGCTTACTACTCAGGACTTAAGAGGGTTGTTTCTCTATGGTGAGGAGTGCCGAGGCCAGGTGTGGAAGTGCGGGACTGGGAGCACGGGCTGGGGTCCTGAGGGGGAGGTGCGGGGCTGGGGTCCTGAGGGGGAGGTGCGGGGCTGGGCTGGGGCTGTGGGGCAGCCGGGGCTCAGCGCTGGGTGGTGCCTGACTCTGTCACCCCCTGGGCATGGGTGGCGGTGGCCCTCCAGTCCCTGTTAAGTTGCAGGACATCCCATCCATCTGCCCATCCTTGTGGCACCGTCAGCTGTGCCTGCCCACCGAAACCTGGTGCTTTACAGAGCTTGTGGTGCTGGGAGAGTGGCCTTGAGGCCTGGACGAGTGTGCTGGGGGGGTGCATCTGGACACTGCGGCAGAACAGGGTGTACAGCATAAGATACAGGGACCGGCTTGGTATATAGTGTAAGAGACAATCTGTCACCAAAGCCTGGGCTGATATAAGAAGGGATTTTGTTTGGGTCACCAGGGAGGCGAGTGATTTTGCAGAGAGTTTGGTGGCTGTGGGAGGGTGAGAGCCCACAAGCAGCAGGAGCACGGGCCAGAGAGGTGGCAGAGTGGGCCCTTGCAGGAGTTGGTTAGAAAGGCACATCAGGTATATGTAAGAAGGGATGAGGAAAAGGTAAAGGTACAGGCAAGGATAATGGCAGGGTTTTTAATCAATGTGCCAAAGAGAACATTAGAAATGGATTGTTAAGGGTCTCAGGATCTCCTATGGTACCTGAGGCTTACCAAACTGGAGCCCTTGATAACATGCAGAGTGGGTCTGGACCGAGAAGCATGTTTCCTAGTAGACACAGGAGCCTCTCTGTCTACTTTGAATTTGATGCCAAAGGAGGATCTTTTGATAATTCGGGGACTAAGTGGGAAAGATGAGCCAGTGCGCTTTATTCAACTGCTAATGCTGAATGTGTGAGATTGTTTTGAAAAGCATGAGATTCTGTTTGTTCCTAGTTGTGATTGTGGTTTGCTAGGAGGGGATTTGATGCCTGAGTTGGGAATGCGGGTTAGTGTTGTGAGGGGTGATGGGGAGGCTAGGGCTGTTGTGCCGACAAAGCTTATGGTAAAGTGAAGCCAGAAGTGTTGGCAGTCCCAGGGAAATATGGAAAACTGGATAAGGAGCCTCTCCAAATTACTCTGAGGCAACCAGGACAAGTGGTGTCTAAAAAGCAATATCCTCTTTCAAGGGAGGGAAAGAAGGGGTTGCAGCCTGTTATTGAGTCCCTGTTAAAGGTGGGTCTTGTGGAGCCATGTGTCTCTCTATAACACTTCTATCCTGCCAGTTATGAAATCAGATGGAACCTATAGAATGGTGCAGGACCTAAGAAAAACTGAGACTATTAAACCCAGGCACTCCACAGTCCCAGATCCTTATACCATCTTGAACCAGGTTCCCTCCTCACACTGCTACTATTCAGTACTCGATTTAAAAGATGATTTCTGGTGATGCCCACTTACAGAGCATAGTAAACAGTACTTTGCTTTTAAGTGGGAACAAGAGGGAGAAGGGAAAATAGTAAAGACATGGAAGGTGAGAAAGGGGTAATCAGTAGGTAACTCAAAGTTAACTATTGAGAGACAGAATATGTGAATTCTAAAACCTAGAAAAACAGGATTCTCTTTATTTTATCAAGATAAGAGGGACAAAAATCTGTTTGAAGCCAGCACAGAAACCGCTGAATCATCCCATAAAGGACTGTGCATGATCCAGAAAAAAAGGTGAAAAGTGCATTTTGGTGAAGACTACTGGGATCTTCATCATGGAGGTGGTCTTTGGAGACCCCCACACAGTGACACACAGTTCATGCATGACACACATGCTAATGAAATTAATGACTTCTGAGAAATTATTTGTATAACTATGCCTATCTGGGGGAATGTGATGAATATTCATAAATTTTACCCATAATATTGTGTTATTGGAAGTGCTGAGTGTGTCTGTTTGGAGGAGTGAATCCCCCGCACCTGGCGTGCCAAATAAAGCAAATACCCACTTCTCTGACTTGGTCTCTGAAGTGTCTCTGTATATTGTGTAGTATATAAGTTGTTTGGCTCCTTGTTCCATTCTCTCTTGTGTCTAATAAACAGTAATACATTTTATATTGGACCTAATCGGCCGTCATTATATGGACTTCCAAGTGAGACTGGGTTGTTGGGGTGCTGGTCGCTCTAAATAGGTTGATTGCTAGTTGTCATAGGCCTAGGCAGCTGGTAAAAAATCTATCCACCCTCTGTCTCCACTCATAACATTTTTGGCATAGTTGGCAGGATTGATGGCTAACGATTTGAGAACTGAGAGTAGGGAGCTAACACATTATTTATGAAGGCACAATATTCATATTGACACCAATGATCCCTGGCCCACAGATAACTGGTCTCAGTGGGGAAACATAAAGGAGAAAATAGATGAAAAACAGGGATCATTGAAAGACACCAAAGGAAAGGGAATTATTTGTCAGGTACTTGCCCTGTGTTTAAACTCTGCTTGGGGCTGGAGAGAACGAATGATAAAAGAAAATGAGAAATTGATGAATGAAATACAGAGATTAAAACTTGCACAATTATCCCTGCAAAGCCAATATAACCAGGCAAAACAGGGGCTAAAAGCATCTAAGAAACATGCAGAAATGGTGGAGGAAAAATTGGAATTAATATTATTGCATATTCCCAAATCTATGGATGTTAGAAAAATTAAAAAATGAATAATATCACCTGAAGATTGGGATGGTGATATCTGGGAAAGCTCTGATGAAAATTATAATGACACCTTTGACTTAGATTCAGATGAAAACACGGAACTTCCACCATTTAAGGAGGAAGAAATTCTGGAATTTAAAATGAAACCCATTATTAAAACCGAGACAGCAGAGGGCCCGCAAAGGGGGGGCCGGCGAACTACAACCAAAACAACCCCCTATGATCCCCTGCAAATGGCAAACATTAAAGAAAAATACACAAGAATGGCGGGGGAAAGTGAAACAGAATATCTATGGAGAGTTTGCCTCACAGGGGGAGATGATGTATTATTAGATGGCTCAGAAAGCTATGTCTTCTGGGGTGCGGGAGTATTTCTACACCTCGGACCACAACCCCCTAACGAACCGCAGAGTTGCTTACTGGGCAGGCAGAACGGACCAAATGGATCGGGGAGAACTAACTGCAATCCCTATTCACTCAGCAGATGAGGTCACAATTGCAATAGCAAAAGCTGCTTATATCCAAGCAATGCATGACAGGGCAGACAGAGACATTCCGATCTCTGCAGAGGTATATCCTGACAGAATGCAACCCTTCATACGAGGGGCCCCAGCCGCCTTAAAAAATTACTTGGTAGAGAGATGAAATGAAATCAGAAATAATGTAACATACAAGAGAACACTATTGCAAAATCCACAAGCACCACGGAGACCCATCCCGACATGGGCAGATCTCTCACATGATGTGACCAGAAATAGGCTGGTGCCTGGAATCAGAGATTGAATCAAAAAGAATTCCCAAATGGTGGGTGAGAGTAATGAAACATAACCCCTCCGAGAAAGGGAAAAATCGTAACCGACCTGACTCCAGCAGAGAAAAAAGAATGAGCTATGGAGAAAAGCTCTCACCCTAGGCATTCTGAAAAGTTTAATGAGGGGAAGACGAATGGTGCGATCCTGATTTAATTCAATTCACAGAAAAGATCAAAGAACAACCAATTAGCAGTTCAAACACCACACAAGATGCAGGGACTGCTTCTACCCCCAATCCATTTGCAACTCAAAAAAAACTAACAAGTGCTGGAAAGCCAGGGCAGCTGAGCCAGCGCTTAGGCACACCCGACGAAACTAGCCTGCATGTGTATCTGCCCATAGGGCCAAAAAGGCAGCCATTAAAATTCCTTATTGATACCGGAGCCCAAATCTCTTTAATTACTTTGGCAGATGCTGCAAGATTAAACTTAAGTTTTAAAAAGAGAAAAAAGATACATTTAACTGGTTTTAATGGAGACAGAACCACAGCTCACCTAGCAAAAATCCGGTTGTGGTTACCTGGAGAAAAAAGGATGACAGCTGAGAAAGATTCTCTGAGCTTTTGCCCCCCTTCCACCAGCACAGGCGCCTGTCTGTGGCTTCCAGGGCTGAAGGCTGAACTCTTAATTCAAATTCAAATTGTAGGTAACAGCTCTGGCCTGATGGCTTATCAGCTAAGCATGCATTTGAAACCAACAGAGAAACTGCTGAATCATCCCATGAAGGACCTTCACCCTAGAGGGGTCTTTGGGGGTCTCCAAAGACCACCAGGACAGACAGAGAATGTGTGGTGCACATGCTAACAACATTAATGACTTTCGAGAAATGATTTGTATAACCATTCCTATCCTGGAGAATGCAATGAATATTCATGAATTTTACCTATAACACTGTGCCTTTGGAGGTACTGGTGTGTGTGTTTGGTGGAAACAATTCCCCCACACCCGGTGCATCGAATAAAGCAAATACCCACTTCTCTGACTTGGTCTCTGAAGTGTCTCTGGGCTCGATTGAGGCGAATCAGTGCCTGGCATTTAGTCAGGGTCAAACTCCGACAGAAGGTTGAATGCTAACACAGGACCCCTAGCAGCAGCTGTTCCCAACATTCCAAACCTGACTTCCACACTGCAGGCTTCTGCTCATGAGTGGATGGCTGTGCTAGATATAAAGGACATGTTTTTCATGGTACCAATTCGAGAGGAAGACAAACCCAAATTTGCGTTCACTTGGGAAGGATTACAATACACATTTAATCGACTGCACCAGGGCTACAAACATTCGCCCACTATAGCACATAATGCTTTAGCAGAACTACTCCAACAAATAAAAATGCCAGCAGGAGTGCAAATGTATCAATACATCGATGATGTGTTAGTGGGGGGTAAGGAAGAAAAAGCAGTGAGAATTGCCACATAGGACATATGGAATAAATTGAGCGAGGAGGGAATAGAAGTACCTCTAGCCAAATGCCAGGGACCTTCTAAAGAAGTGAAGTTTTGGGGAGTTTGGTGGGTTTCAGGGAAAGCTGTGATTCCAGAGGAAACTGTTACAAAATTAGACACCATACCTACCCCCACGACTAAAAAAGAGCTGCAGCAAATAATGGGTACTTTGGGGTACTAGAGAAAGCATGTTCCCGGGTTTTCCATAATAGCAAGTCCCTTATACATGCTAATGAGAAAAAAATCAAGCGTGGGAATGGGATGATGTTCACCGACAGGCTCTGCAAACATTAATAGAGGAGCTAAAAACTTACCAATCCCTTGGTCCTGTTCATCCCAGTGATCCCATAGTAGCTGAATGGGGCTTTGCTGAACATAGAACTTACTGTAACTTTTTCCAAAAAGGACCTGTGGGACCGAAGCGTCCCCTGGGATTCAGCTTCACAGCATTTAAAGACACTGAAAAAAGATATTCCAACTGGGAGAAGGGACTTTTATCTCTTACCAGAGCTCTTAAATGAGTAGAAAAGATTCAGCAGCAACAGCCTAAGATTCAAGGACCCTTTAATTTGCTAGATAGTGAGAGGAAGGGCTGTGCTCCGCCTGAGGGCATCGAACAAAGACCCACAGTACACAAATGGTTTGCATACCTTACAGGAATCACAGACCAGATAGTTATCACTGAAGGACCAATAAAGCCTACAAAATTGCAAATTACCATCCCTCCAGACACACTGGCTTTACAACAGCCATTCAAGAGTGGCCCAATATCAGATGCCCCTGCTCTTACTCCAAATTCTGAGGTAAAAGGTGTATGGTTTACTTATGCCTCAGCCAAACGTGTTGATGGTAAATGGAAATACAGGGCAGTGGCTCTGAATATTGAAACAGGAGAGGAAGTGATAGAGGAAGGTTTAGGAAGTGCACAAGTGGGAGAATTGAAAGCTGTGTTACTGGCAGTAAAAGAAAAGGCAGAGAAAGTGTATGTGCACTCTTATGCTGTGTGGGCTGGAGCCACACAGTGGTTGTGTCAGTGGCAAGCACTGAATTGGCAAGTGAATGGAAAAGCAGTTTGGCAGAAAGAGGATTGGGAGTCACTATTAACAGAAGCTCAGAATCAGAAATCCAAATAGGCTGGGTTAAAGCGCATTCAAATGACCAAACATTGCAATCATTTTGGAACAACAAAGTAGATCAACTAAAAAAAAATAAAAAAGATTAAAAGTGATGAATTAGAGGAACCACAACACTGGTACAAATTAGCAGAATTTTTACATTGTAAGTTAGAGCACACAGGTGAAAGCACTCTCTTTTTTGCAGCACAAAGTAGGGGATGGCAAATAACCAGAAAAATGAGCAGACATTCTCAC
Source organism: Lichenostomus cassidix (assembly GCF_008360975.1). Lineage (NCBI taxonomy): Eukaryota > Metazoa > Chordata > Aves > Passeriformes > Meliphagidae > Lichenostomus > Lichenostomus cassidix. The sequence goes on from NC_139510.1 coordinate 19,511,862, forward strand.
ACAGTGTCCACAATGCCAACTGAGGCATCAAACAAAATTACCCAGATCAAACACCACCCTTACACATCAAAGATAATATGGCACTGTGGTCAACCTGGCAAATAGATTATATTGGGCCTTTACAAACATCTAATGGTTATAAGTAAATACTAACAGGAGTTGAAGTCGTATCTGGACTAGTAAAGGCCACAAAAACCAGACAGGCTAACACAGAAGCCACTATATCTCAGGACTCAGTGAGTGGTTTTCTAGCCTTCGTATCCCAGACTTTATACAGAGTGACAATGGATCACATTTTACCAGCACAGCAGTACAGGGTTGGGCCAGGAAGGAAGGTATCAAATGGATTTTCCACACACCTTATTATCCACAGGCAAACAGGATGGTGGAATGGGCCAATGGTTTACTAAAATATTACCTCAAACTGCAGAATTCTAACTGGGACAGACGGTTATCTTCAGCGCTGTACCAGATAAATAATAGATATAGGGTGATGGGTAGCCCAGTCTCATGATCTTTCTTAAGCCCTATGTCTTTCCAAACAACTCCACATGACAAAATTGAAACCTTCCAAAATAATCTAACAGTGGGCCAAGTTATGGTAAAGCTACCCCAAATTGGGATTGTACCAATGATGCTAACAAATACTCAAGGGCCCATGGCCTGGGTAGCTACTGATTCTAATGGCCACCAGCATAGAATCAGTTCCCGATGGGTATTTCCCACATTTTAAACTGTAACAAATCTGGTTTTGCTCAGGGCAAAACCCTATTTCCTCATTGAAGCCTCGCAAACACTGCCCCCATGTGACAGCAGTGGAAATAGCGACGTGTTTGCAACTACAGGCCAAAAGAGGGAATAACTACTCTCAGGAAAACATGTTTATCACTATTTAAATTCTGCTGTTTTAGTTTCTTTATTAACCTTAAATATTTAAGAATATCCTCACCAGATCAAAGACTAAGTGTGTACCCTGGACGTGAAACAAGAAACGCTCAAACGGAAGGAGAAAGAACTGTTTGCTTCCTACACGGCTGTGAAAACTTCAAAAATTCCTGGACTCCTAAAGACAAACAACATCCATTCCACATACACGGAAGACCACATGGGACTACACACCAACCAGTAAATCCATTGTAATCAAAATGTTAATGACAGTGTTGCTTATGTTTTTATGCCTGCAAGTCACTGTTTTTAGCAATGCTGAATGGCATGTCAGCCACCCTGATAGAACCTTGCAATTAGTCATTGTAAAAGGGTAACCAGAAAGAAATGTCAATACTTCCATGACTCACTCTAACCTAACACAAATAGAGCAAATGCTATCTAACCCATGGAAAAGAAACACCCATCTCAAATTAATACAAGCTGTAACCTTGATAGCCAATTGAAGTGATTGTTAGATCTGTTCTCAATTCCCTACTCACTCAGATGAAGGTACTCGGATGATGGGAATTCCCACACCAAGTATATTTTTTAATGGTATCCCTCCTGCCAAAATAATGCTCTTTCTGGGGGGAACAACAGCTCACACCATTATAGACCAGCAAATCCTAACAAGTAGACATGGTGACTGTGGGAACCTCCTGTATTCACAGATGTCTAGAGGGACCAGGAGTGACTTCACACCAAAAAATGTAGCTACCTGAATGTAGCCATGGTGTCAGGGTAGGAATCTATCCTGAGTGTCATTCATATTTGGACATAACTAAAAAAGGCATTTTAACCACACAATGGTAGCCTATTCCAGACAGCATGGGATACTATTGGCTTTGTGGAAATCAAGCCAGAAAAGCTCTACCCCCTATGTGGGAAGGAATATGCACCATCGGTACAGTTGTCCCAGAGATAGACATTATTGACAAGTCAGAATTTCCCCGAGGACACCTATGATTTTTTATAACAAGATACAAACTAAATTTAAATCCCTTAGTTGAGAGGCCTACTGGATTTCATAGATTTATAAGAGGGTTCTTACCATGGATAGGAATACCTGAATTAGAACAAGCAATAGTAAATATATCTGGAGTTATTGAACAAATAGAAAAACAGACAGATGATGCAATCAGTGCCCTGCAACAAAATGTTACCAGCCTCTCAAAGGTAGTTAAGCAAAACTGAATGGCTTTGGACTTGATATTAGCCTCCAAAGGTGGGGTATGCACAGTCATCAACACAAGCTGCTGCATATCTGTAGATCAAACCCTCAGAATATAGACTCATCTAGAGGAAATTAGGAAAAACACTAAAGGCTTACACGAGATCCAGAAAGATCAAGGAACAGATGTATTTGACTGGATAACCTTGTGGATTCCAAATCTAAGTGCAATCATGAGGAAACTAATTGGTGTAATAATTGTAGTTCTAACATTAGTGATCAGAATATGGATCATGTTCCAAATTTGCAAAATTGGAACCAACAAAATATGTAAATCCAACAATAATCAGCTTCTCTAAAAAGGGAGAAAACTCCAAAAGGAATAAATTTAACTTTATTTACTTAGTACTATTGAAGTACTAAATGATTTGACAGATTCAGTTGATGTCTATGTATATACTTTATAGTTTTCTACAAGTATTACTCTGAAATATCTATGCCTTTACTCTGATTGTCACAGTGGGAAAAGGGGGATTGTATCCTAAATATAACCTAATCAATTTAAATTACATATCTACCTCTTTAAGTATAAAAATGCCAATTAGAATTACATCCTAAAAAAATGAAACAAATTAAAATTCATTGTATCCCCTGAGACAATCAAATCAATTATATATATATATATCTACCTATATACGTGTATTTGTTTACATTATTATAGAATTGTCTAACACTTGATATGTTAACACTAAACTCCATTGAAAAAGAAGACTGAACTGAAAAGCACAAGAGGAGTGAAAGACTCACCAACCATTTACTGGACTCATTCAGTTGCGACAACCAAGAAGCTACCTCCACAGACTCTTCTTTGTTCCTGATTTTCCTATAACCTTGTCTTGGAAACCTCAAGAGTCAAGGGGTGGAAAACAATCTACCCTCTATGGACTAATATCAATATAAATGATTTGTTAAATTGTCTCCAATTACTATGGACACTCTGAAGTTAATGCCATATCTTATAATCTCTTAGTTGTTACTACTAATGTTTCTTTTAAAATAGATATATATATTGTGTTACATAATCTACTACAAGAACCCATAAACTGAAGCAACAGCAAGTGCTTCCTATTAGTATCAATAACATAGTCAAAGTTCTATTAAAGGATAATACAACTTGGGAACACAATGTATACTAAAAAAAATTAACAATAATACATATATTAAAAACGTGAGTGCTTTTACAGCATGAAGGTAAGAGACACCTGCACAGTCACTTCATGAGGTAAAAGTAGTGCCTTTTGGTCACAGGGGTGGAGTGTGGCAGGACATTCCCCCCCCTCCTCTCTCTCTCTCTGCTCGGTTGCAGAAGATAGATGATCCAGTTAGGTTAAGAGCCTGGCAGGGGTTATCTGTTGACACCCGAAAGTCTAAAACTCCTACCTGTAATTCATATTTTGGAATGAAGAGAGAATGTGGGAAAATAAACAACAATCCTGCTTGATGACCACAAATGGCACACTTTTATCCTATAAAAACTCACGGGTTTTCACAAAAGGTAGAAGCTTTTCTACATGGATACTGGAGCATGAGGAAAAGCCTCTCCCCAGAGTCTGGACACAGCTCTGTGGTAACTTCTTGCAAGACTCAAGGCGGATTCTGATGTATCCCAGCACCAAAATTGGATTTTGGCATGATCATTGGTTTCCTAAAATTGTATTCTTCTTTGCCAGCAATAATAACAACAATAATAGGTACCTTTTAAGAGCTGTATTGTTCTTGGCTATTTGTAGTCTCCCTATTTTGGGCAATATATATATATGCTTGTTTAGCTATGAGTAGTTTTTCATATATTGTGTAGTATATAAGTTGTTTGGCTCCTTGTTCCATTCTCTCTTGTGTCTAATAAACAGTAATACATTTTATATTAGACCTAATCGGCCATCATTATAAGGACTTGCAAGCGAGACTGGGTTTTTGGGGTGCTGGTTGCTCTGAATAGGTTGATTGCTAGTTGTCATAGGCCTAGGCAGCTGGTAAAAAATCTATCCACCCTCTGTCTCCACTTATAACACAAGTCCCCTAGGGTGGGTTGAGACTGGGTCTCCCAAAATTAGTCCCGGGCAAGGCGTTGGATCCCCAGGGATTAGACCCCACTGTCAGGAAAGGTACCTTTAAGGGGTTAGACCCCACTGTACTGCACCATCATATTGCTACTTTTGTTCTGTCTGTCGTTATTTTGTTACTGTGTGAGAGAACTAATGAGATGTGTCCTGAACACCAAGTGAGAGTGGAGCTCTATCTGCGGTTCTGTTATCTGGCAACAGAAATGGCCAGAGAAAAGCAAAGCGATTGGCAAAGTGAATGAGTATAAATCATATATAAACCATTGGTTTGGAGTATCTGGAGGAGGGCAGATTGTATTAATGGAGGGGAAAGGTTTAGCTATTGAATTGAGAACACCTAGACCCCTCAACACCTCTCTGATATAGCTCCATCTGATTTCCCTTTTGAAATCCTGTGTTTAGTGTGTGGAAACAGTTGTGAGGCTTGGACTTTGTGCGCTTGTCTGAGTTTGAATCTCAGTGTCTAGCTAAAACACACTTGCAATTTGCTCAGGTGCTTTTGAATTTTTTTTGAATGTGTGTGCGTGTACTGTGTGTGTGCAAATTACCTGTGTTAATTTGTATTTGGCTGGCATATAAATCCATGCAGGGATGCCCGTGAAATAAAAGTAACTTGTTGAGTGTTAAAACATGTTTTGAATGCCTGTTGAATTTTTTGTGTGTGTATGCTGTTTCTCTGGGTGTGCTAATAGGTATCTCTTTGGGACTCCTGTGTGTGTGTGTAGCTGATATTTGTGAGCATATTTGTTCTATGAATTGAAAAATAATCTAGATTTATGGAAGAAATGTAGTTTGTTACCAAGAGAGCAAAAAGAGTCTATGACACTGGCTTTAAAGAAGGATAATAGAAGTAAATGTCTAGAATATGGTTGTGTAGAATGTTGTAGTTGAAAGAGGTGTCCGAGGCATAGTCCTGGGGAAGAAGAGGTTGAATTTTTAATATCCCCTGGAAAAAGGGCAAGGGGGGCAGCATGTGGGGAGCCTCCTGCAGCACGGGATGAAGAGGGAATGAGTGAGCATGTTGAAGGTAAAGGGATGTTGAGTCTGGTAGCATGTAGAACCTGAAATAGAATAAAAGAAAAAATGGGAAAAAGGGGGGGTTAATTCAAGCCCCACTTTAAGAAGCCGCCGGGACAGAAGGGCCGGTTACTGTTAAAGTGCTGTTTTTCAGTAGCAGATTTGAGGTCCTGGAAAGAGCTTGCAAAATTATATAGAAAAGATCCTGAAAAAGTAGCTAAATTTTTTGAAACATTACTTTGGACCTTCTGCTTGATTTTAGTGAGTGCCAATTGAGTATTGTTTTGGATGCTTTTTGTGTGTGCTTGCTTAGCCGAGCCTTCAGGCAGCCAGAGGGGTTGCCTTAGAAGAGATGCAAATTGACACTGGTGAGGGGAAAGGGTGAACGATGTCTTCCCCTCAAAACCAAGCTCTGCCTGCTTGCAGAGAAGGGCAACAGAACTAGTTGTGTTTTTAATAAAACTAGCTAGCAGAAAATATAAGAATTTCCAAAGGGGGGTGAAGGAGGCAAGAATTCATCCTTCTCCCCACTCTAACATGTGTAAAGTTTGTTTTAATATCATTAACAACTTTGAATGTTCAAGTGTGTCCTCATCAGATAAAAAGCTAAGTGTATCCAGACATGAGACAAGGAGCCACTCAAGCCACAGAAGCAAAAAGAACTGCTGACTACCATCACAACTGTGAGATCTACGGCCAGAAACTCCTCTCTTATGTGAATAAAATTAACTCCAAACAAAGAGGAACATGAAAGAACCATATTGGAAACAGTAAATCTGTTACACAAAAATTTTTACAAAAATGGTTTACTTTTTTGTTTTTCCAAAACAGTGTTACAACAGTGTTGTTCCTGGATCAGTCAGATATCCTAGCAGAACCTTGTAATAATTGTAATAGCAAGTATGGCTTCAGATGCAAAAGGGTAAGTAAGCCAGAAAGAAAAGAGAGTGGTACTCTTTTTAATACATGCACATAAAATAACAGCTACATTAATAATTATCTTATAGACTTAAATCTAAATTTGCAAAATTGAGATATAACCATATGTAAATCAGACAAAAAAATTTCCTTTAAACAAAAAGGTTTCAAAAGGATGGTTGGCTACTCTAACAAGGTGCTAAGACCAAGTAAGTTCTATTAGTGATTGTCACATTTCTAACTGTTGCTGTTACATGTATATTTGTCTGTCTAGCGTTTGGAAATGCTAGGCCCCACAGAAGGAAAATACTGCCTTTGAGAAATCGCTGGAGATCATGGACCGATCTGCTGGGCTTTGGACTCTGAACCTGAAAGATGCTTTTAAATTTATGCTTTCCTCTTTCCTTTCTGCTCTGTCTGCTAGAATTCCCACCAAAGGGGGGGGGGGAGGAGAAGAGAGCCTAATTAGATCACAAGCAGGGAAAACTAACAATACAAGAGTATACTTTCCTCTTTCAGCTCTGTTTGCTAGAAATCCCACCAAAGGGGGGAAAGGTGCCTTAATTAAATCACAAATGGGAAAAGCTATTAATAGTCCTGACCAGTCTTGAGCCATGAGGTTGGCTGCCAAAAACTGAAAAAATTAATGTCTATGAGACACTTTGGGATGACTGTGTGTGTGGTGTGTGTGGGGGGGGAAAGGGGGCAGGTCAGGCCTTGCCTTGGTGAGACAGTGAGCTGCTCCTCACCCCACCCCCAGAGCATCCCAGCCCTGCAGTGGTGCTCTCAGTCATGGACGCAGCAGAGGCAGTGCTCCATTCTCCCCATCCCTGACTCCAGACAAACCCAGAAAGCTAATCCCACTGGGGGATGGAAGGCCCAAGAAAGCCAAGGGAATTAACATTCCTCTTGGAATTTCAGTGTAAGTGCTTTTATATATATATATTCTGTCTTTCTCTCTTATTTTTCTTCAAAATATTTCTATATAAAACCATGGCTTAAGGAAAAACTAAGTACCTTTGATATTCTGTATGGAACCACTCAGAATTCTGGACCTATGGGGGAGGGGGGGGCTAATATGTGGAATAAGAATCAAACTAGGTGAGGACCAAAGCCCAAGGGTTGGCCAGTGCCCCCAGGGTGGGGTTGGTATTGGATATGTGGACACAGTGCCCATAAAGTTTTACCCTTGGGATGACAAGGTCGCTGTGTGATAGGACCAGTATTTCCCCAGATTAGTGTTGTTCCTCAACTACAAGCCTTACTCTGAACTTTTATACGAAGGACCAAAAGGACATCAAATCCCTGAATAGATAGGCCCACCGAATTTCACAGCTTTGCCAGGTGGTTTATAACCAGGCTCAGAATAAGTGAACTAGAGAAATCAATAGTGAATCTTTCTGCTACTGTAGAGACCATAATGAATGCCACTGCAGATGCCATAAGAGCACAGCAAATCGAGATTAAGAGCATCTCACAACTAGCCACGCAAAATAGACTTGCATTAGATTTGCTGTTCGCCAAAAAAGGAGTATGTACAGTTATAAATATAAGCTGTTGCAGTTATGTTGATTTGAATAAACGAATATAAACAGATTTGCAGACAATCCTGTACAAAATGCGAACATTGCATCAGATCACCTTAGATGACACTTCTTGGGGGTTTAGAGAGTTATGGGACAAACTTACAGCATGGTTACCCAACTTATCCTGGCTTAAACAATTGTTTGTAATAGTTATTTGTATTATTGCATTGTTATTTACTGTCTGTATTAGTAGTTGTTGTATGATATTATGTACTTGGAATCGCGATGCTTATGCTCAATGGCAAAAGTACAAACTTAGAAATAAGATAGAGAAAGGTACTTACTTTCACGATATACAACATTTGTAAAGAATTACAAATGACAAAAGAAAAAAGGGGGGATTGAGAAAGGGGTAATCAGTAGGTAACTCAAGTTAACTATTGAGAGACAGAATATGTGAATTCTAAAACCTAGAAAAACAGGATTCCCTTTATCTTATCAAGATAAGAGGGACAAGAATCTGTTTGAAGCCAGCACAGAAACAGCTGAATCATCCCACAAAGGACTGCACATGCTCCAGAAAGAAAGGTGAAAAGTGCATTGTGATGAAGACTACTGGGATCTTCATCTTGAAGGTGGTCTTTGGGGGTCTCCAAAGACCACCAGGACACACAGCACATGCGTGGCACACATGCTAATGGTATTAATGACTTCCGAGAAATTATTTGTATAACCACTCCTATCCTGGGGAATGTGATGAATATTCATAAATTTTACCCATAATATTGTGTTGTTGCAAGTTCCGAGTGTGTCTGTTTGGAGGAGTGAATCCCCTGCACCCGGCGCACCGAATAAAGCAAATACCCACTTCTCTGACTTTGTCTCTGAAGTGTCTCTGGGCTCGTTTGGGGAGAATCAATGGTCCTTCTGCAGGGATACATGGAAGCACTGGTCTTATTTGGGCAAGATATTAAAAGAATTTACTCCATCCCTAGGGACTAGGTTATTGTAATATGTGAAGGACTTGCTCCTGTCGGGAGAAAGGGAGGAGGTGGTAGAGGAAGCCACTGTTAAATTGTTTAATTTTCTGGCTGAAGGAGGGGATCTTGGAGTGTTTGAAGAGAGAGCGCAGGTGATGGAAAGGTTGAATGTTTGGGGCCTATTTTGACTGAAAGCTTGCCGTGTGTTGGCCCAGAGGGGGTCCAGGGAATCTTGGAGGTGCCGTTGCCTAGTACTGAAATGGAGCTGTGACAATTTTTAGGATTAATAGGGTATTGCAGGACCTGGATTAAGGACTTTTTATTCTGTGACTTTTTAAATCCAGATAGCCCTAATGGTGTAGTATGGACATGAGAAAGACAGCAAAACTTTAGCCAGACTCAGAAAAGGAATTTGAATTGTATGTGGATGTTAAAGAGGGCTATGCCAAAGGAATTTAAGTGCTAAAATGTTTGACCCATTGGCGAGGGGTTGGCCCCATTGTTTGCTCTAAGGGTAACTGTGGCTCTGTTGTCTGCAGAATTGTGCAGCCACGGCTTTGATAGTAACTGATGGCAGGATTGTTAGTCTAGCATCAAGTTCTAAATGGATGACCAGCACTAGATTGTTACAGTATGAAACCTGTTTAATGGAACAGGAGGGTTTAGAATTGAGAAGCGAGGAAGGATTTAACCCAGCCTCCTGTTTAACTGGTCCCGAGGAAGGAGACCTAAAGGAAACTCCTGACTGGATCCAGGTAACAGATCTCCAGACCCGAGCTAGGGAAGATTTACAGGATACCCCTCAGCCAAATGGGGAAAAGGTGTTTATTGATGGATCTTCAAGAGTAATAGGAGGAAAACAAGCTTCTGGATATGCTACAGTAAAAGGAAGGGAATTGCAAGAAGAGGGGAATCTACCATGCACATGGTCAGCACAGACTACAGAATTGTTTGCCTTAACAAAAGCCTGCAAATTGTATCAAGGAAAGGTGGTGAATATATTTACAGATTCAATGTATGCATATGGGGTGGTACATGCATTTGGAAAACTGGGAGGAAAGAGGTTTATTAACCTGCATGGGGAATTCACTCATGAGAGCTCAATTACTCGCCTGTTGGAGACGATGATTTTACCAAAAGAGATAGAAATAATACATGTTATGGGACATCAGGCAGGGTACTCAGAAGAGACAATAGGTAATCAACTGGCCAATGGAGAGGTTCAGAAAGCAGCACTTCTGCCATAGGTATCCGGGATCCTCCCTTTGCTCCCTGTGGCTCAGCCATTGCCGGGTGATGGTGGTGGTATCTTTTCCACCAGAGGAGTTGGAGATAATTAAAAGTGGTGGGGCAGAAGAAAGAGGGGAGAATTGATTTACAAAGGACAGTAAACAGTGGATGCCAGAGGAGCTTTGACCCTGCAAATATTAAAACAACTCCATGGGGGAAGTCATTGGGGGTCTCAAGGATTCGCAGAGAACTTCCTCAAGATGTACTGCTTTGGGTCTTTTTGTTTTAGCAAAACGAGCTATTGAGGGGTACCTGGCTAAAATTAATAGCCAGACTACAAAGGAGATTGCAAGGCGGGGAAGTGGCCCAGGGCTATACATCCTTTCCAAGGATGCCATGCCGAGTGTATTTTGCTGAGATGCCCTGGGTGAGAGGGCTTAAATATCCTCTGGTAGTGGTACGCTGGCTGGCAGGGTGGCCAGAGGCGTTTCTGGTCACTTCAACAACTATTGGATCAGTTAACAAATGATTTCTGAATATGGGATTGTGGAGGCAGTGGACTCAGACAGGGGAACTCATTTTGCAGGGGGATCCTTTTTAAGGATTATGACTGCTTTGAGAATTCAGTGGGACCTCCATACCCCCTGGCACCCTCAGAATTCAGGTCAAATAGAAAGGATGAATGGAGAAATAAACACCTTTTGAAGTGGGTGACAGAAACTAAGAGGCCATGGGTACGGCTTTTACCATTAGCTTTGGCAAGAATAAGAGCCAAACCCTGAGGAGATATTAAATCATTCCCCTTTGAATTAATGTTTGGGATTCTTACTCTGTTAATTTTCAATGTGGTGGGGAGGTGAAGATGTATATTTAAACCAGTATGTGGCCAGAATATTGTCTCATGAAATCTCTTTGACAGGAAGCCCAGTTAACAAAGATGCTGCCTTTGGACTTTGCTGTTGATAACATCCAACCAGGACTTCAGGAACAGCAGTCAGGACAGCTGAACACAGGTGAACCCATCACACTCGAGTCAAGGTCTCTAAAACCCCAGAGATTTGGACTTCTCAGCAGTAGGGAAAGGATGGGAGACCTCGGCTATCAGAAGCCACAGATCATCTATAAGGACCTCTAGTGATTAGTGGGCTAACACGAACTGTCAGTCTACTTTATGCTAAGTTGTTTCTCTGTATTTACTTGCCACACCTGGTGCAGGGGCCAGACGTGGAAAAGTTGGGAGGGGGTGTTTCAAATGTTAATCTTTATACCATGCCAGGTTGTTAAAAAAGTTTTAGTTAATAATAACTAGGGTTTGTAAAGACAAATTGAGAAATAAGAAGAGGAGGGATTGATAGGAAAGATGTGTGCTAATGTCTTTACAAACAATTTGATGGGCAAAGGCATGGGTGTTGATGTCTTTGAAATGGATCTTAATGTCTCTACCAACTTCAAGACACAGGTTTGTTACAGAACCCAGACATTTTGACTCTTGAAACAGACAAATGGGTCTGCACAAGACTGACTTTCTTAATTTTGGGGGAAAGTTACAGGTTCAAGGGAGGGTATGAGATAGGCGGTTCGGGGAGGCTGTACCTTCCTAGTACCTCAGCCAATGGGAAAAGAAGAGGGCAACATGCGGCCGGGAGTTTAGGATAAAAGGAGGCTGCGTTCTCCAAAACTTCAAGAGAGAAAACCCTGCGTGCATGTGCCCCAGTGGCCTCTCTCCCTTTATTTGAATAAAGTTGCAGAACTCCTCTGTCTCCTTTATGGAGACTGGCTTTTCATAGCATGATTTTCCATACAGAAAGAATCACCATATACGAGGCCATGGTTCTTAAACGTGTTCCCCAAAGTGTGTATGAAAACTATTAAAGGGAGAAAGGAACTTCTTCCAGACTGACTCAGGCCTTCTCATTTAGTGTAGCTTAAAGAGAGAAGACAGAAAACTTGCTATGTTGTCTGAAAAGCTGCTTCTAAAGGCAAAAAAGGAAAACAATTTTCCCCAAAGGCTTTCTGACACAAGTGATTTCTGATTTCTTCCTATTTTCAAACCAGCATTTTACAGGTAAAATTGAGAAGGGGTTAGGGAGGGAAGGAGGAAAAACAATGGCTAGTGCGATCCGAATGCCTTCTAGGTTGGGACAACTTTGTCAAAAAAAAAAAAAAAAAGAAAATAAAGAAGGGGAAAAGATGACACAATAATGAAGTATAACATATGTGAACTTTTTAAAACTATGGAACTCAGATATCCCCATATTTTAGTGCTACATTTTTCCCATGGGTAGTTTATACCTTTCCTTTCTTCCTCTCACAAGAATGTATTGGATTTGCAGAGCAAGGTTTTGGTAGTGGGGGGCTACAGAGATGACTTATGTGAGAAGCTGCTGGAAGTTTTCCCCATGTCCATTATAGCCAGTTTCAGTTGGCTCCAAGACAGACCCACCACTTGCCAAGGCCGTGGTAGCACCTCTGTGATAATATATTTAAGAAGGGGGAAAGTAAACCAAACCTTGCTGCAGAAGAGCAGATAGAGCAAAGGAGTGAGAATATGTGAGAGGAACAACTCTGCAGACAACAAGGTTAGTGAAGGAGGGGCAGGAGGTGCTCCAGATGCTGGAGCTGAGATTCCCTTCCAGCCCATGGTGCAGATCATGGAGAGGCAGCTGTGCCCCTGCAGCCCAGGGAGGTCCATGGTAGAGCAGAGATCCACTTGCAGCCCATGGGGGAGACCCATGCCAGAGCAGCTGGATGTGCCTGAAGGATACTGTGACCCCATGGAGAGCCTGTGCTGGAGCAGGCTCCTGGCAGGATCTGTGAACCTTTGGAGAGAAGAGCCCATGCTGCAGCAGGTTTGCTGGCAGGACTTGTGACCCTTTGGGGGACCCATGCTGGAGCAGGCTGTCCCTGAAGGACTGCAGCCTATGGGAAGAACCCACATTGGAGAAGTTTCTGAAGGACTGTCTCACATGGGAGGGTCCCCATGCTGGAACAGGGGAAGAGTATGAGGAGTCTTCCTCCTGAGGAGTGGCAGAGATGTGATGGACTGATCACAACTCTCATCCCCCTGTGCCACTGGGAGGCAGGAGGAAGACAAAATAGGGAGTTGTGGTTTCACCCGAGCCAGCAGCTGAAGCCCCACACATCCACTCATTCATTCCCCCCACCAGTGAGATCAGGGAGAGAATCAGAAGGATAAAAAATTTGAAAACCTGTGAGTTGAAATAAAGACAGTTTAATAGGGAGAGCCAAAGCCATGCATACAAGCAAAGCAAAACAAGGAATTCATTTATCCCTTCCCATGGGCAGGCAGGTGCTTGGCCATCTCCAGAGAGCAGGGCCCCATAACGTGCAATGGTTACTTGGAAAGACAAATGCCATCACTCCAAATGTCTCCTCCCTTCTTCCCTCAGCTTTATATACTAAGCATGATGTCATATGGTCTGGAATATCCCTTTGGTCAGTTTGGGTCACCTGTCCCAACTGTGTCTCCTCCCAACCTCCCATGCACCCCCAACTTCCTCACCAGTGTGGCAGTATGAAAAGCAGAAAAGGCCTTGGCTCTCTGTAAGCACTGCTCAGCAATAGCAAAAATATCTATATTATCAACACTGCATTCAGCACAAATCTAAAACACAGCCCCATACCAGCCACTGGGAAGAAAACAAACTCTACCCCAGCCAAAACCAGCACAGGAGTGAAGTAGAGCCTGGGAAGAAGGAAGGGGTAGAGGGAAGGTGTTTTTGGATTTGGTTTTATTTCTCATTACCCTAGTCTGAATTGATTGGTAATATATTAATTCAATTTCCCTAAGCTGAGTCTGTTTTGCCCATGACAGTAATTGCTGAGTGATCTCCCTATCCTTATCTCAACTCATGAGCCTTTTGTTATATTTTCTCTCCCCTGTCCAGCTAATGAGGGAGAGTGATAGAGAGGCTTTGGTGGGTGCCTGGCATCCAGACAAGATCTACCCACCACAAAGGAATACAGCAAAACCTAAAACCTGAAATTCCATCAACACAGACTTATGTCTGGTACAACAGTAACACACATACTAGCTGTTGCATCTGTAAGACCTCAACTACATCCGTAAGTTAAAATGCTCAGAAACAATTCTAGGTACTTAAGCCAACTGCAATGTAATCATCTATGCCCTCACCATTCACAACAAAGCCCCATGCCAACTTTCAGATATGACCCCTGATGCATGTCAGCATCCAAAGCACACCTAAGAATTGTTAAGGAGAATGTTATCTGTTATCAGCCAGAACTGTGCTACAGATCAGTATTGCAACTTCGCAATCCTGTTCTAGCAAACAGGAATAGTCCCCATCACTGCTTTATTTACTGATAGAGATGCACTCTACAAAGAGAGCATCAAAACCCAGGATAGCTTTTGTACTGGGCCTGGCTAGGACAGAGTTAATTTTCTTCAGGGCAGCTCATATGGAGCAGTTTTAGATTTTTGACAAAAACAGTACTGATATTATAGCTTTTGCTTAACAATGTTTATACAGCATCAAGGCTGCCTCTGTTTCTCACTCTGCCCCCTCCAATAAATAGATTGGGGGTGTGCAATAGGCTGGGATTAGACAGAACAGGGCAGATGACCCAAACTAACCAAAGAGATATTCCATAACATATAATGCCATGCTCAGCAATAAAAGGGAAAAGAGGGGGGTTTTATGGGTGTCAGCCATCTTTTGTTTAGGAACTGGCTGGGTATCGGTCTACACGTGGGAGTTAGTATGATTGCCTTTGCATCGCTTGTTTAGTTCTATTACATTTATCCTTTACTTATTAAACATTTATATATTTTTGTTTGTTTTATCTTGACCCCCAAGTTTTCTTGTTTTTATTCTTTCTTTCCTCTTTCCCCATCCCACTGAGGATGAGAAAGTAAGCAAGTGACTGATGTTTTATCTGCCAAACAGGGTTAACCCACAACAGTTTTCTTTATGAAACACTTTAACATTCACTTTTTTTTTTTTTAAACAAGACATTGGGAATAGACATTGTCTAATCTTTAAGAGTGAGAACTGTATGCTGGCTGCCTTAGGGAGAAAGTCAATCCATTGATATGATTAACATGATTTCACATAGTGTCCAAACGACTTAATATTTTGCTAAATTAGGCACTAAAGTAAGTTCATGCCTATTACTACATAAAGTATGAATTCAGTCTGAAGCATAGTCACCTGAGATGATATTAAACATCCTTGGGTTCAGGATAGCAGGACAAATCAGTCGAAGAAAAACAAAACCACTGAAATGGAAAAAAAAAGAAATTGTATTTTGTTCAATAATAAAGCTATCATAAAATTAGTGTAAAATTATGTAGTTTTTAGGCATTTAAGTCAGTGTAGAAATCTTTGTGAGATGACAAACAACCAGCCTGTGCTCCATGTTTGTTAATTAAAAATATCTTGTTATGATTTCAACTATAATAAAAAACAAAATAAAACCAGATATATTGATTTCCCAATTAAGGCGAATTTCTGAAACTACCTGGGAAAAGCTTAACTGTAAAGCCATACTGAAGTCTGCAGTCTAAGACCACACTGGCTTTAAAAAGGAGGAGCACTTAATCTCCTGCCTCCTACAAGTGTTCCACTGTCTACTACCACAAGTAATTCATCCTGCAGCCACTCACTTCCCCAAGCCAACATAAGGTGAGCAAGAGTGCACAGTAACAATGGAACCTCTCTTTTGGCAGCAACATGGCCTTAGTTAAGCTTGAACCAATCCATCTCCTGATAATGGTATGCCAGTATCCTAGAAACATAATACTGGATCAGCTACTTTCTTCACAGAAGTAATTGCTACCACCCAGACAAGCTAGAAAGCTAGTGAAAAGTGCTCAGTTTGACTGCAGAACTAGTAACTTATTAAACAGAAACCTAAATTGTTGTGTTGGTTTTGCATGGCCTGGTTCTTGGTAGTGAGGGGGCCACAGAGGTGGCTTTTGTGAGAAGCTGCTAGAAGCTTCTACCATGTCCAGTAGAGACAATCCCTGATGGCTCCAAAGATAGACATGCTGCTGACCAAGGCTGGGCCAATTAGAGATAGTGGTAACACTTCTGTGATAACATATTTAAGAAGAAATCAAAACAAAGTTTGTGGTACAGTTTTAATTCTAGACAAGAAGAGGTGAGAGCATGTGAGAAGAACAACATGCAGACACCAAGGTCAGTGAAGAAGGAGGGGGAGGAGGTGCTCCAGGCACTGGAGCTGAAATTCCTCTGCAGGTCATGGTAAAGACCATGGTGAAGCAGGCTGTCCTCTTGCAGCCCATGGATGTCCACAGGGGATGCAGAGACCCACCTGTAGCCTGTGGGGGAGGAGCCCATGCCAGAGTGGGTGGATGCTTGAGAGGAGGCTGTGATCCTGTGGGAGACCCAGTGGAGAGAGGGGCCCTGCTCCCATACCGGAGCAGCCTGTCCTTGGAGGACTGCACCCCATGGAAGAGCATCCCATGCTACAGCCATTTGAGGCATACTGCTGTCCATGGGATGGACTCATGTTGCAGCAGTTTTGGAAGGACTTTTACTCATGAGATGGAGCTATGTCAGAGAAGTTTGCAGAGAACTGTCTCCCATGGGAAGGACTCCACAGTGCAGCAGGGGCACGACTCCTCTCCCTGAGCAGTGAGAGAAACCACAGGTGATAAACTGCCCAAAACCCCTAATCCCTGTGCTGTCGGTAGGAAGGAGAGGGGTTGGGGGGGGAAGGTGTTTTTAAGGGCTTGTTTTACTTCTTATTATCCTGCTCTGATTTTGTTAGTAATAAATTCAATTCATATCTCTAAGTTGAGCCTGTTTTGTCCTTGATGGTAATTGATGAGTGTTTTCTCCCGGTCCTTATCTCAGCTCATGAACCCTTTGTTATATTTTCTCTCCTCTGTCCAGTTGCAGGGGAGGGTGAGTGAGCAGCTTTCATGGGTGCCTGATGTCCGGCCAGTGCCAAACCACAATAATTGTGCTTTAGTTTAGCATGAGAAAAATCTAACTTTCTGTTGACAGCTAAAGTAAAAGAAAAATAAAATGAAATATCCATTTCAGGTTAACCATAATTCTGGTAGTCTGCTATAAAATGAAGTGACATATGGACCAACTAAAGCAATCTAACTCCTCTCATTTTGTTCAGAGTGCATGGACACTACCAGCAGACTGTTTTTTAACTACAGCAATACCAAAGTCTGACCTCTTACAAAAGAGTGGAAGTGGACCTTGCACTACCTTGCTTTTAAGTATACAGTGATGGCATTGTCCAGTATTAATTGAAAGTGACACATGTGGGCAGCAAGGTTAACACACCTTTCATGTGTCCAACACACTTGAATTCCCATATATACTGTTATAGAAGTTTCCTATTTCTCCAAGAACCATAGATTATGGGTTGACCCAACACTTCTGGCCCAGTGTGAAACAAGAATATTTTCTATGAGATTAATTTAAAGCTATGAGGAAGTAAATAATTTTGAAGTCATGGCATGTACATCAATTTTTCCTATAGATGGCCTGAAGACAACTGGGGTATGAACCCAAGATGGACCTTGCAGACACAGAAGATTTGCTGCTTCTTACACTGGTCAAGCTGAGTAAATTAAGAATGAGTCAATACCTATGTATGGTCTTTTACAAAGAAACAGAAATGGCAGCATTTTCCGAATTTTATAGAAATGAAACTACCCAGGCACTTAAAAACTATCCACCTGTCTTTGAATATGTAATTATTCCTGGACCAAAACCAGTGCAATAAAAGATAATATTCTTCATTAGAGGCTGCAAAAAACCCCACAAAACTGTACTCTAGAGACAAGTCACAAGTATCCGCTTATGAAAAGAGAAAGGGAGCCAATATTTATAGTATCCAACAGAGACCCCAGAAAAAGTCTCAATGTAAGCTGTATCACCTAAGGAAAGCCACATGGTGCTCTCTGGAGATAGGAAGAAACAGGAAGAGACATGGTATTTGCTTTTAAGTTCTACACGCTTGCAATAGACTAGCCCAAACACCTCTGATAAGAGCAGCCTCAATTTGAAGGCGAAACTCCTGCAGAACATTGTTGGCAGGCATTTTATTGAAAATTTTCTTCATTGATATCTTGAGTCACTATTGTTATGAACACTAAATGACAGGGAAATAAGCATGGAAGGTACTGTACTAAATACACTAACTGAAACTCTGGGGAAGGAAGGGCTCCCATGTCTTCATTTCTGTCTCCAGCCAAAGTGATAAACAAAAGCCAATGACAAATCATCTGGAAGACACTGTTCAATGGGAGATTAACCTCAGCAAATCATATCAGTGCCAGATATTGGTCTACTAAAAAGCTAGGTTTGCAAATTAAAAAAAAAAGGTAATGCAAATGTAGAAGAGAGGTATCTTTGAAACCCCTAAATACCAAGTATCATTTAGAACAAGTGTCAAGACCTCATTTTTGTCAAAGGTTTTTTTTGACCTGCACTAGCAACTGTTAGTGTTAAAGGAAGAACTATTTATTCAATTGATTTATGAATGCAGACTGGAGTTTTTGTACTCGGTGCCAGTTCAGAGGAGTCAGGTTCAGTAGCCTGCAACATTTTTACAGAGACTCTGGAATGTTTCAACATGATTGGGCTGGAGCAGAGAAATAAAACAAAACTGGGACAGCATAAAAGTCTGTATTTTCTAAAATGAATGCTGATTCCAAGTGATCAGCATAGGGAGCCTTCATTGATGCAGAAAAAGATATATTCCAATGCAGAAAGTACCTCAGTGAAATCTAATGACAGTCCAATAACTTTCTGAGAAGGTATTAGGTTCCTTAACATGGTATATCTGCATTTTAAAGGACATTCATCTTAGCATGTGTAAGATCTTTCCAATAATTAATACACCCTACATAGGAGTCCCTGGATAAGGCACAGTCCTCTCAGATGGCATGACAGGAACATAATCATTACTGGATATAAAAGGTTAACTATAATTTTGAAAGAACTTTTTCTCTTTCCCAAGATCTTAGATTAAATAAATTAACAAAATACAAGTTCATTCAAAGCTATTAGGTATAGTGTCCTAGGTTACAATATAGATGCATTTAAGTATTCTATTACCACCAGCTGTGGGCCATTAGCTGTTATCACCTGCTAATGACCCACCCCTGATAACAGACAATGGGCCATCAAGAACCCAACACATGACTCATGGACTTATCCTATTGTGAGATGCTCCACCCAGGAGGGAGGAGCCAAGCATTCTCACCTGGATATAACCTGGCCTTGGAACTGCCTAGTTAGCCCTGTCTACTGGATTCCCGGAGGACAAGAGCTACCACTGGATCTTCAGCTGGAGACCAGACCTTCACAGGATCACTGCTTCAACTGAACTACTTCATTTGGATTGCTACACCCACCCTAACTGAGTGTCAGGTTGTATCTGACTTTGTCAGTGGTTTTTGGTTTTTTTTTTTTTTTCCTTGTATTATTTCACTTATTGTTAATTTTTCCTATTAATTTTAATCTTGACTTGTGATCTTCCACTGGTTTGTTTTCAAACCAATACATATAGCTATACTGCCCTCTATACTAGACCATTAGCAAGTCTCCAACACCGTGACTAAGAATCTAGCCTTCCTTAATTGAGATATCATGCCCCAGTACCACAATAACTTTAAATATTCTTGTAATCTATATAAACACTATAAAATTCTGTCACTAAAAGAAAAAATTGATAAGCACACTGAAGCATGACAGTAATAAGACAATAAAATATTATTTTCAGCATAAACTGACAAGTAACTCACCTAACAACTCTTGTTCTCATTGTGGTATTAGCTGGCCACTTGTTCTGAACAGACTTCTGCAAGCATCCATAAATATATCTCAATGTCCTGTAAAAATAATAACTAATTAATAAATTCATTTAAAATTTTTAATGAGTAAAAATAGCTGATCAGAAAGCATCTAGTCCAATCTCATCCAATTCAGACATAAGCTGTAAATTAATTTAAAATCTGCTATAACAGTCTGTTTACAAATGGCAAAGAAAGTCCTTGACTAACTGCACTACTCTGTTTTTGAAGGTAAAATTCTGATAAATCATATATGCATTAAATGTTTTATAAGATTTTTTTTTCCTATTTCCCTAGTGTGGCAGGACATCCTTCCCCCTCCCCTCTCTCCTTCTGCTTCATGGCAGAACACAAATAACTCCGGTGGGGTCAGAAGCCCAGCAGGAGGTTATCTCGTGGTGCCTGAAGGTCTAAGACCTCTAACCTTGAACTCATAAAGAGAGGATGTGAAAAGAGAAACAAAGAAATCAGTATGTGACCAAAAAGCACGCTTCTACAACTATAAAATCTCACAGAAAATATCCCAAAACTAGAGGTTTCCTACATACACTTTGAAGATGTGTGAAGAACTTCTCCCCAGAGTCTGGATGCAGACTCTGTGGTTACTTTCCTGGGAATTGGGTGAAAGGACTCCTAAGTATATTTCACCACCAATCAGCTGGTAAGATACACTGCTTCCTAAGTAATATTATTTTGCTAGCTGCTAATAAGTACCTTTCCATAAATTGCAATATTAGCTATTCGTAGTTTGCAACCATTTAATTCCATAATTGCAGTATTAGCTATTTTGTAGTTTTTGCAATTATGCTATTTCTGTGTAAATTTGTCCTAAGTTTTTATGTCTGTCATTTTCTGTGTCTAATAAATGGTAATTTGTATCATATTAGACTAATCGGCCATTATCAAAGAACCTTTGAATGAGACCAAGTCTTGGGGTGCTAGCCACCCTAACAAAAGTTACTGCCTGCCGCTAGAAGCCTGAGCAAACAGCAGAAACTCATAAAACTCCTGTCTCCCATGCATGACACCTAGGCAACGTTTCCTTTTTAAAAAAAAAAAAAAGTTTGGTTTGGTGTCTTTTTTCCTTGTTTGGTTTTTTTTCCCACTTTTTAACTGAATGAATAATAATTTGTGCATCCATAACTAGAGGTCAGGTGTTTAAAAATAGTTATGCAATAGTCCTCTCCTATAAAAAAAAAAATAGGAGCCCTCGGGTATATTTCAGAAAATGTTGAGATGCACCATATACTTAACAGGATGAAGCTTTTAATACTAACCTTGCTATCACTGGCACAAAAGAACTTTCTGTGCTGTTCTGTGGTGGACTGACCATGGCCAGCAGCTAAGCCCCCACCCAGTCACATGCTCACTTCCCCTCAGTAGGATAGGGAAGAAAATAATAATAACAGAGAAACATTTAGGTTGGAAAAGAGCTCTAAGATCAAGTCCAACCAGTAACCTAACACTGCCAAGTGCACCATTAAACCATATCCTTAAGTGACACATCTACATGCCTTTAAATACCTCTAGGGATGGTGACCCCACCACTTCCTGGGGCAGCCTGTTCCAATGCTTTACAACCCTTTTGGTGAAGAAATTTTTCCTAATATCCAATCTAAACCTCCCCTGTCACAACTTGAGGCCATTTCTTCTCATCACTTGCTACTTGAGAAGAGATCAACACTCACCTTGCCACAACGTCCTTTCTGGTAGTTACAGAGAGTGATAAGGTCTCCCTTGAGCCTTCTTTTCTCAAGGCTAAACAACCCCTGCTCGCTCAGCCACTCCTCATAGGACTGATTCTCCAGACTCTTTCTCAGTTCTGGTGCCCTTCTCTGGACATGCTTCAGCACTTCAATGTCTTTCTTGTAGTGAGGGGCCAAAACCTGACCCCAGGATTCAAGGTGTGGCCTCACCAGTGCCAAGTACAGAGGAACAATCACTTCCCTGGTCCTGCTGGCCATACTATTTCTGCTACAAGCCAGGATGCCATTAGCATTCTTAGCCACCTGAGAACACACTGGCTCATGTTCAGCTGGCTGTCAACCAGCATCCCCAGGTCCTTTTCCATTGGGCAACTTTCCAGCCACTCTGAGACTATAGCACTGCCTGGGGTTGTTGTGACCCAGGTGCAGGGCCTGGCACTTTGCCTTATTGAACCTCATACAATTTGCTTTAGCCCATCTATCCAGCCTGTCCAGATCCCTCTGCAGAGCCTTCCTACCCTCAAGCAGATCAACAGTTCCACCCAACTCGGTTCCATCTTCAAATGTACAGAAGGGCAAAAGCAAGAAAAACTCATGAGCTGACATAAAGACAGTTTATTAGGTAAAGTAAAAGTTGTGCATGCAAGGAAAGCAAAACAAATTAATTCACTACTTCCCATTAGCAGTCAGGTGTTCAGCCATCTGCAGTAAAGCAGGGCTCCATCATACATAATGGTTACTTGGGAAGACAAATGCAGTAACTCCAAAGTGTGTCTCCTTCACCCTTCTTTCTCTGCAGTTTTATTGCTAAGTGGAACATCATATCATATGGAATATCCATTTGGTCAGTTGGGGTCAGCCATCCCAGCTGTTTCCCCTCCTAACTTCTTACCCATCTTCAGCCTACTTGCTGGGGGGTAGGGCAGAATGGGGAGAGAAAAAACAACCCTCTACACTGTGCAGGCACTGTTCAGCCAAAACATGGGTGTGTTATCAACACTGTTTTAGTCACAAATTTAAAAGAGAACACCATTCAAGCTGCTATGAAGAAAATAATCTCCATCCCTTTTTCCATACCATTTGCATCATATGCTTGGGTTGTACACTATCCAGTATATGTTCATTAATCACCATCCCTCCTTCCCATCCTTTAGTATGCATACAGATATAATTCCCTTAGCCTGTAGCCCCCCCCCTCCCCCCAGTGTCCATAAAATGTCCATTCAGTTCACTTAGTCTGTAACCTGGGCTGTGTTATGGTGGTCACTTGGAACAGGAGAAGTGGCGTGTTGTGTGGAGTCATTTGGCACCAAAGGCAGCTCAGATTGTGTCACTGCCGCACTTGCGCTGCTTTTTGCAAAGCTCATTCACTGCTAGTTCAGGTGGTCCCTTTTCTAGTACTACTTCTAGCATGCAACTCAAATCATGGGTGACAACAGTTTAATCACATATACATTACAGTCTCCACCCCTGGTCCTCACACTGAACTCCATGCCTTGCCCCTGTTCCAGCATGGATTCTCCATAGGCTGCAGTCCCTTTGGAGGAATATGTGTTCTAGCATACACTTATACACAGACCAGCCACTTAAACTCCAGCTCATACTGGAGTTCCTCCATGTCCAGTATGGCAACACAAAACCATGGCATGACTTCATTCAGGCCATGATAGTCCACTGTTAGTCTCCACCCTCCGCCAGACTTTTGCAGGCCATATAGAACTATTCAAGAGTGATTGAGTCTTACTGATTACTCCTTGGCTCTCCAATTGATGGATCAGCTTATGAAGGGGAACCAGGGAGTCTTGGTGCAATATTGCCACTAGTTCAATATCATAGTAGCAGTCTGCACCTGCTGCTCTTCAACACAAAGAAAACCCATAACAAAAGGTCCTGCAAGTGGCTGGGCAAAGCAGACAGCTGTTTAACCTTCTTTGCATCCACAGCAGCAACACCAAAGGCCCACCACTACCCTTTTAGAGCTTTGAAATACCCTCTCCTGAAATAGTCTGTACCAAGGATACATGGAGTCTCCAGATCAGTCACAGTAAGATACTTTCGTCACTTATTCCCTGTGAGGCTCACCCCAGCTTCAAACAAATTGTTGGGATCCCTTTGTCATTCTAGAAATCCAGATGGGTTTCATCCCATTGAACTCTAATGGCATTAGGGTACACTGTGCACCCATGTCCAACAAAACCTTATACTCCCATGGGTCTGATGTGCCAGGTCATCAAATCCACATAGTCCAATAAAACCAGTGGACCCTTTCCTCTGCCTGACCCCTCTTCTTGGTTGGAGCATTCATTACCCAACTCCTGTAATTGTAAACCAGAAATCCCTTCATTAGGATCAGGAGGATCAACCCTTCTACTCTGTCTGGGGAATTGCTCAACAGCAACTGGAGCAGTAATCTTTTCCAAATGGAGCTTTTCTGGCTGCTGCTTTTCCTTGCAATTCACATATGTGGTCTAGTTTTGAGGTAGGTGCAACGCTCCAGTTCCTCATGTCTTTCCTGTGGTTGAAGAGCTAGAATCACAGGGTGGCATATAGTGTGAACCCACAGTTCCCTTTCCCTTGAGCAGAGAAAAGCTGATTTCATCTGGCATTCTTGATATCTGAGACACCAAACTGTAAGGGTAAGGAGAAAGGGATATTCTCTTAAGAGCACAAGAGCTGGCAGATCAGTTTTTCCACAGTTGGTGCATCAATGTCTGTCTATTATCGCCAGGGTGCTGGTGCACAACATTGGTGTGTTCCATACAAGCTTCTGCCACATGGACTGGAAATACAGGAGTTCATCCAGATCTTTGGAGGCCTACTTATTGTTCAGGTTGCTGTAGGTCACCACTATCACTAAATCCCTCAGATACTGAATACCTTCCTCAAACATGGTCCACTTGCCTCAGTAGTTTACAAGACTTTCCTTGAGGGAATACCTTGTCTTCACAGGAGCCACTTCCAGAGGCTGTGGATTGCTGCCCATCTTTCTGTCCCTTTTTTGATTTCATGGTCCCTTGCTAGGGATCCCAGTTGCTGGTCTTGTCTACCTTCTGTAATTCCTGACTGTTTGACCTAAAATCCCAGCATTGCAGCAACCAGGTCATAATTTGCTAATCTGGCCAGTGGCCATAATCTTTCCACATATCTCTCAGTTCACTCAAGGATAGAAATCATGTGATTTCTGATTCATTTATGATTTCAGTCTCTTCCCTCTCATGTTCTTGTGACTATTCTGCTGCAGAACAGGCTGCCTCTTCTGATTCTTCTTCCTGCTCTCCCCTCAGGAGGAGTTTTTTCCTCCCTTACTAGGCAAGTGGACTTCTGCTTCCATTGTTTCTTCTTGACCATAGGGACAACTGTTATAGTTGAGAGTTAGATCTCTGGCTTAGCTATGGTGTGTTTTTGTATGTTCTAAGATCCAGAGACCCTCTTGAGACTCCAAGTGCTGAACATAGGTTCAGTAGGGGTAGATCAGGCCCCAGCACAGTGCTAGAAGTTGTGTCTGATATAGACAAGGCATAATTTTATCAAGTGTTCTGTTGCTTCAATAACATTCCATGACTGTTCACATTTCAAGTCCTATGCCCTTGTAGGGGGGAACACTCTCGGTACCTGCCCAAGTTCTTCTATACACCTTGCCACCCATGATCCATGTGCCTCATAGCACATCCCTGTGTGGCATTTCAAATTTGCTGACTACCCTTTTGAAAATCCAGAATTATATTCACAACATATATCAATATAAGCATTCTGGTTACACAAGGATATTCCAGAAACCAGAGTCATTGTAACGAGACAGGACACATCTACCACTGAGGAGAAGACAAGGTGCCATTCTTCATTTCCCCCAATAACTGGCTCCCAGGGAAGAGGAAAAAGGTGCAATTGTTAATTGCCTCAGAGTTGGTTTCCAGAGTACTGGTGATGCCTGATGGGTTTTTTGTATTTTTTTATTTTACTTTTATACTCTCTTTATATCCTTTATATATAACCTTTTACCCTTCCCCGTTCCTGCACTTTTCACTCCCTGTATCTTAACCCTACATTCTATCACCCTAGTACCCCTTGCCCTGCTCAGAATCCTTAGGGGAAGACGAAACATCCCCACAATCTCAAAAGCATGACGCACAACCTTGAACAGAGCCCCCATCACTGAGACATGTTTTTTGTAAACTAAGTAGCAATCTTTTGGGGGGGGGGCAATTTTAATAAGGGGGCAGTTACTTCATTTGCTAAACTTCTTATTGGAGACTTTTAGATAGGTATTCTAATCTAGGCTGTCTATAAATTGTATACGGGAGATATCGTCGGGGGGCTCTTTGGGGCTTTTTGGGGCTTTTTGGGGCTTTTTGGGCTTTTTGGGGCTTTTTGGGGCTTTTTGGGGCTTTTTGGGCTTTTGAGCTGGCCTTTGGGCTTGCTTGTTCGTCGGTGCGCATCTGGGATCCTATTAAACCAAGGTAAAACCCCTATCCCATACTGTGTGTCTGCGTCTAAAAATTTTTTCTAGCAATTTAAGGCATCAGTTCTGGCGAGCCAGGCAGGAGCAGGAACCCCGGTTTTCGATTTTGGACCGAGGAACACCCCGCTGCATCCCCCCCACTGCCGGCACCAGGGGAGAGAGGCAGCGATTTCAGAATCGGAATCCGGGAGTTTCCCAAGACTGCAGGAACACAGCTGGAGAGGTAAGATCAAAGGGGTTGTTTTATGGTTTTATAGATAACTGCTAGCAGTCGGGAGATCTCCGAGGGTGGGAGCGTGGCCAGGGGGGCCATAAAGGGGGTTTTTTAACTGCTCTGCTCCCACAGGGTGGGGGATTGTGAGGAGGGGGACGCCCCTCGTACTCACAGGGAGCCGCATAGGGCTCACGGGGAGGCTGTGGCTCAGAGGGGGCTGCAGCCCACAGGTTGGGGTGTGGATTCAACTACAGAAGTTCGAATCCCGCCAGGGTTTCTAAGTTGAACACGCGTGGTTTTCAGGCTTGCTTTCTTTGCTCTGCTGGTTCTGTGCTAATTTATAGGTTAGGAACTTTTTCCTACTGTTTCTTTCTGTTTATAAGTAAAAGAATGGGTGGTGTGCTATCTACCAACCCAAACATCCCGCAGGATTCCCCGCTGGGTTTGATTTTGAAAAACTGGAATCTGGTGACAGTACGAAGTGTTGATTTACATTCCGGTGAATTAACCAGACTTTCACTGTGGGTGTGGCCTGCATTGAAGCTGGAAGGGGGGAGTAAATGGCCTCAGTTAGGCAGTTTAGATAATGAACTTACTACAAAGTTACTCGTAGAACTCCGAGTTCAGGGCAGGTTTAAGGAGCTAAGATATGCAGAATTGTTTTCTATATTTCTAAACCGGGAAGAAGCGTATAAGCAAATGAAAAAGAACCGCTTTGAGATGGCTTTACAAAAATTAGAAAAGAAAAAAGATAGACAGAAGCAGCCTCTGACAAAAGATGAGGAAATAGACATGACCGACACAGACTTGGTGACACCAAATTTACGGAGGGGGGCATCACCCCAGCCGCAACAGGGGCCGGTGCCCCCTCTCCTCCCCCCTCTTCCTCCTATTCCTCCTCCTCCTCCTCCCCCACCGCCATTCTGGCCGTCTGCTCCTCCCCTTCACTTACTTGATACAGCACAGGGGGAAAGAGGAGGTGTGGCCACCTCCTCCCCCACTGCCACCATCCCCGGAGTGGTCTGATGACGAGGATGAAGGTGGGAGCAGGGGTGGAGACAGGGGTGGAGTCAGGGGTGGAAGCAGGGGCAGAGGCAAAGGGAGGGACCGGGGCGGAGGGAAGGGCGGAACCGGGACTGACCACGACGGAGAAGAAAGCACATCCACCGCTGGCCCCTCCCAGACTGGGGAAAGGGGGGGCGGCGGGCGGACCCTCCCCACAGCTCTGCTAGAGCTGAGAGGGAAAAAATCCAAATCAAGCGTGAGTCAGATAAATCCAGTGCAGATGTAGATAGCTCGGAAGAAGAAGGGGAAACCGAGGCTAAAGCTGCAGGCAGCGAACCTGCTGGGAAGAAAAGGGGGAAAATAGCCCGGGAAGCTATAGGAGCTCCCAGTCCAGTGGCAAAACATACTAGATCTAAGACGGATGAATCAAAGAAGAGGGAGCCTGTCCTGGAAGCACCCCTAAGGCAGGCTGTCGAGAATCAAAAGATGGTTTATATCAAAACTCCTTTTTCCCTCGGAGAACTCCGACAATTGAAAGAATCAGTTGGAACATACAGAGACAATCCAGAGAAAGTAGCCATGCAGTTTGAATTAGCTATCAAGGCACAAAACCCAGATTGGAGTGACCTGAATGTAATGTTAGATGAAGTACTGGATAGTACAGAAAAGCAGATGGTTATCAAGGCTGCTGTAAATGCTGTGGAAACTCAAATTGCAGCTGGAACCATTCAAGGACCTGTTGGTAATATTTTTCCTTTGATAGATCCAGGTTGGGATCCCAATGTGCCAGAGGAAATGGCCAAATTAAAACAGTATCAAAAGTGGATAGTTAATGGACTAAAATGTGCTATTCCTAAAGCAATTAATTGGGCCAAAGTATATGAAATTAAGCAAGGTCTAACTGAGACCCCCACAGATTTCCTGAACAGGCTTAAAGAGGCTGCACGGAAGTACACAAACTTGGACTTGGATTCCCCAATGCAGCAGTCTCATTTAGCCTACATATTTGTAGGCCAATCTACACCTGATATAAAGAAAATGCTGCAAAAATTGGATGAGTATGATATAAATAGGTTGTTGAATGTAGCCTGGAAAGTATACCAAAATAGGGATTCAACAGATAAGGATACTGGTAAACCCCACTACAAGAAGAAACAGGGTCAAGGGAAAAGAAAGGGTCCACCTCACCCTCCTCTAGCCGAGGACCAGTGTGCCATCTGCAAGAAGAAGGGACACTGGAAGAACGAGTGTCCAATGCGGGCGAAGGAGACGCCCACATCTTCTCAATTAGCTGTGAATGGGAATTGATGGGGACCGAAGGCATTATCCACCCCAGCGGAGCCTTCGGTTATAATTAAGCTGGGGAAAGATGATGTTGAATTTTTGGTTGATACGGGTGCAACATATTCTGTGTTAAATACTTTAAAGGGGAAATTGAGTCAAGATACTGTAGATGTAATTGGTGCCACAGGGGTAAGTGAAACAAGGCCTTTCTTTCAACCTTTAAGATTTAAACTGGGGAAACATTGGGTGACTCATCAATTTTTATATATGCCAAATTCTCCAAAACCATTGTTGGGCAGAGATTTATTGGAAAAATTGGAAGCAGAAATTAAATTTTCCAAGGAGGAGGGAGTGAAAGTTATAATTCCTGAATCTAAATTTGTCGAAGCAGCTACTATTCTTATCCAGGAATGTTGTGGAGAAATTCCTAAAGAAGTTGAGGATGCGGTAATTCCAATAGTATGGGCCAGTGATTTTCCCGGGAGATCCAAAAGAGCTGAACCTGTGAGTATTGCACTCAAAGCAGGAGCAACACCGGTAAGGCAGAAACAATACCCTCTGAAATTAGAAAGTCGTAGGGGACTGGCACCTGTAATTGAGAAATTTCTCAAATTCGGGTTGCTAGTGGAATGTGAGTCCAAATACAACACACCCATCCTGCCAGTAAAGAAAGCTGATAGTAAGAGTTACAGGCTAGTGCAGGATTTGAGGGCAATCAACAGAATTACAGAGGACATACATTCAGTTGTACCAAATCCTTACACCTTTCTGACCACACTAACAAATGAATTAGGGTGGTTCTCAGTCTTAGATCTCAAAGATGCCTTTTTCTCTATTCCAATCCACAAAGATAGCCAGGAGCTTTTTGCTTTTGAGTGGGAAAATCCTGAGACAGGAAGAAAGTCTCAACTAACTTGGACAGTGCTACCCCAAGGGTTCAAAAACAGCCCAACAATATTTGGACACCAGCTATCAAAGGAACTGGAGGACTGGAAAAAACAGGAACCAAAAGGAGAGATCCTTCAATATGTTGATGACATCCTGATCGCAGCAAAAACACGAGATGACTGCATCCAGCTCACTGTAAGTCTTTTAAATTTTTTGGGCATGGGCGGATACCGAGTCTCAAAGGAAAAGGCACAGGTTGCCAAAGAAACTGTAGTATACCTGGGGCTGGAAATCTTCCGTGGTCATCGACAACTTAGCAGAGAACGGAAAGAAGCTATCTGTCGGCTTCCAGAGCCCCACACGGTGAGAGAGATGCAAGCTTTCCTCGGCATGGTAGGCTGGTGTCGACTTTGGGTGGCAAAGTATAGAATACTGGTAAAGCCTCTGTATGAAACCCTAAAGACAGCTGAAAAGGGAACCATTACCTGGACAGAGAAGGCGAAAGCTGCCTTTAAACAATTAAAACATTCCTTGATGTCTGCTCCAGCTTTAGGGCTGCCAGATTTAACGAAGCCCTTCGAACTATTCACATACGAGCGGCAGAATGTAGCTCTTGGGGTGCTAGCACAATATCTTGGGGATCAGCGAAGAGCTGTGGCCTATTTTTCAAAACAGTTAGACAATGTTAGCCAAGGGTGGCCAGGGTGTCTGAAAGCTGTGGCAGCAACTGTCATCCTAATCCAGGAAGCTCGGAAATTCACCCTTGGGCAGCACATTGTCGTGTATGTACCCCACGCTGTGATTTCTGTGCTGGAGCAAAAGGGGGGACACTGGTTATCCCCTAGCAGAATGCTTAAATACCAGGCTGTATTGTTGGAACAGGATGATGTCACTCTAAAAACAACATCTGTTGTAAATCCCGCAATGTTCTTGTCATCCACACTGCTCGATAACGTACCTGAGCATGACTGTTTGCAGACAATAGAAGAAACCTATTCCAGTAGACCAGACCTGAAAGATGTGCCTCTGGAGAATCCAGATTAGGAACTTTTCACTGATGGGAGCAGTTTCATACGGAACGGTAAGCGTATGACAGGCTACGCAGTGACCACCACAGATGAAGGAATTGAGGCAAAAGCCTTGCCTTCAGATGTATCATCACAGAAAGCTGAACTGATTGCACTGACCAGAGCTCTAGAACTGAGCGAGGGAAAGAAGGCCAATATATGGACTGATTCTAAATATGCATTCAGTGTTGTTCATGCCCATGGAGCTATTTGGAAGGAACGTGGCCTGCTGACTGCTCAAGGTAATGGCATTAAACATGCCAGAAAAATCTTAGCACTCCTGCAGAGCATCTGGAAACCTACAGAAGTAGCTGTCATGCACTGCAAAAGTCATCAAAAGGGAAAAACAACTCCTGAAATGGGAAATCGCTTTGCTGATGAAATGGCAAGAGGGATAGCAGAAAAAGGCATTTTTGCAGTAGTGCCACAGAAAGAAGTAGATCTGACAGGGTTTGCTCCAAAATATGATCAGAGTGACCAACAGTTAATTAATCTCTTAAGGCTGAAATTAAAGAGGGTGGGTGGGCTGTTACACCTGTAGGCCAGGTTGTAGTCCCACCCCCGATCCTTCGAGAAATAGTGCAAAGAGAACATGAAAGTACACACTGGGGAACAGAAAACCTTTTAAAACATCTAAAGAAAGTAGTGATAGGGAGAGGAATGACTGACATCGTGCAGTCTGTAACAAGCAAGTGTGAAACATGCTGCAAAAACAACCCTGACACAACTAAAAGAGTAGTGTTAGGAGTGACCAAGACAGGGCATCTCCCAAGAGATTACTGGCAAATAGATTTTGCTGAAATGCCACGGAGGGAAGTATACAAATATGTATTGGTATTGGTTGATACATTCAGTGGATGGCCTGAAGCTTATCCCTGTTGCACCAATGCAGCAAAAGAGGTAGTAAAAGCCTTGCTCAATCATATAATTCCAAGATTTGGGGTTCCCTTGGGGATGTCATCAGATAGGGGACCACATTTTATTGCAACAGTGGTCGGAGAAGTTAGCAAGATCCTGGGACTCACTTGGGACCTGCATACACCATACAGGCCCCAAGCAAGTGGCAAGGTTGAATGTATAAATGGAACCCTCAAAACCCAGATTGGAAAAATTTGTCAAGAAACATCTATGACATGGGTTCAGGCTTTGCCTATAGCTTTACTGAGGGTCCGCATACAACCAAGGCGAAGGGATAACATAAGTCCCTATGAGATTCTATATGCCAGACCATATCAAGTTCCACACATTCCAGGTGAAATTCACATGAGGGGGAAAATTGATTTGCAGAAATACTTAATGGCTTTGAGTTCCACTTTGCAGAAGCTCCAGAGATTCGTTGTCCTGTCCAAGCCAATAGGATTGGACATCCCTGCCCATCCGTTTCAGCCTGGAGACTGGGTCTACATCAACTGGTGGGACAGTGACCCCTTGCAACCCAAGTGGAAGGGACCATTCCAAGTCTTGCTGACCACCCTCACTGCTGTCAAGGTTGCTGGGAAAGGACCGTGAATCCACTATTCCAGAGTGAAGAAAGCTTCTGCTCCTGAGACTACCGAGAAAACAGAGACTGATACAAATCAAGATGATGGTTAAATTGTTCCTTACATGTATGCTGTTTTTCCAACTGGTAACCATGACTCAGGGCTCAGCCCAGGAGTTGCACAGTACTGTGATGCAAAACGTATCCAAAGCTCTTAATATGAGCAATTGCTGGATCTGTACTCAATTACCACCTCTAAATGGAAAGGGGAAATGGTCATTGCCTTTGTGGACCAAGATGGGAGAATCAGAGAGGATTTGGAAGAAATTTGGAAAGGAACTCAAATTCTACACGAAGTGAGTTCAAAAAATTACACCTTGAAATTTGACCAAATTTTCCATGCCCTCACCTCATGGTTGCCAAACTGGGCCTGGGTGAAAGAAACATTTATAATTATTGTAATTGTAGTTATTATTTTTGCCATAGCTAGTTGTGTAAACCGATGTTGTAGATAGAGTAGTTTAGAGACTAAACAAGGTAAAAGCTTGTTAGTCTCCAAAAAGGGGGGAAATGATGCCTGATGGGTTTTTTGTATTTTTTTATTTTACTTTTATACTCTCTTTATATCCTTTATATATAACCTTTTACCCTTCCCTGTTCCTGCACTTTTCACTCCCTGTATCTTAACCCTACATTCTATCACCCTAGTACCCCTTGCCCTGCTCAGAATCCTTAGGGGAAGACGAAACATCCCCACAATCTCAAAAGCATGACGCACAACCTTGAACAGAGCCCCCATCACTGAGACATGTTTTTTGTAAACTAAGTAGCAATCTTTTGGGGGGGGGCAATTTTAATAAGGGGGCAGTTACTTCATTTGCTAAACTTCTTATTGGAGACTTTTAGATAGGTATTCTAATCTAGGCTGTCTATAAATTGTATACAGGAGATATTGTCGGGGGGCTCTTTGGGGCTTTTTGGCTTTTGGGGCTTTTGAGCTAGCCTTTGGGCTTGCTTGTTCGTCGGTGCGCATCTGGGATCCTATTAAACCAAGGTAAAACCCCTATCCCATACTGTGTGTCTGCGTCTAAAAATTTTTTCTAGCAATTTAAGGCATCAATATG
>NC_139510.1:19545307-19602999 GCF_008360975.1 Lichenostomus cassidix
GCTAACATTGTCTAGCTGTTTTGAAAAATAGGCTACAGCTCTTCGCTGATCCCCAAGATATTGTGCTAGCACCCCAAGAGCTACATTCTGCCGCTCGTATGTGAATAGTTCAAAGGGCTTCGTTAAATCTGGCAGCCCTAAAGCTGGAGCAGACATCAAGGAATGTTTTAATTGTTTAAAGGCAGCTTTCGCCTTCTCTGTCCAGGTAATGGTTCTCTTTTCAGCTGTCTTTAGGGTTTCATACAGAGGCTTTACCAGTATTCTATACTTTGCCACCCAAAGTCGACACCAACCTACCATGCCGAGGAAAACTTGCATCTCTCTCACTATGTGGGGCTCTGGAAGCTGACAGATAGCTTCTTTCCGTTCTCTGCTAAGTTGTCGATGACCACGGAAGATTTCCAGCCCCAGGTATACTACAGTTTCTTTGGCAACCTGTGCCTTTTCTTTTGAGACTCGGTATCCGCCCATGCCCAAAAAATTTAAAAGACTTACAGTGAGCTGGATGCAGTCATCTCGTGTTTTTGCTGCGATCAGGATGTCATCAACATATTGAAGGATCTCTCCTTTTGGTTCCTGTTTTTTCCAGTCTTCCAGTTACTTTGATAGCTGGTGTCCAAATATTGTTGGGCTGTTCTTGAACCCTTGGGGTAGCACTGTCCAAGTTAGTTGAGACTTTCTTCCTGTCTCAGGATTTTCCCACTCAAAAGCAAAAAGCTCCTGGCTATCTTTGTGAATTGGAATAGAGAAAAAGGCATCTTTGAGATCTAAGACTGAAAACTATACTAATTCATTTGTTAGTGTGGTCAGAAAGGTGTAGGGATTTGGTACAACTGAATGTATGTCTTCTGTAATTCTGTTGATTGCCCTCAAATCCTGCACTAGCCTGTAACTCTTACTATCAGCTTTCTTTACTGGCAGGATGGGTGTGTTGTATTTGGACTCACATTCCACTAGCAACCCGAATTTGAGAAATTTCTCAATTACAGGTGCCAGTCCCCTACGACTCTCTAATTTCAGAGGGTATTGCTTCTGCCTTACCGGTGTTGCTCCTGCTTTGAGTGCAATACTCACAGGTTCAGCTCTTTTGGATCTCCCGGGAGAATCACTGGCCCATACTATTGGAATTACCGCATCCTCAACTTCTTTAGGAATTTCTCCACAACATTCCTGGATAAGAATAGTAGCTGCTTCGACAAATTTAGATTCAGGAATTATAACTTTCACTCCCTCCTCCTTGGAAAATTTAATTTCTGCTTCCAATTTTTCCAATAAATCTCTGCCCAACAATGGTTTTGGAGAATTTGGCATATATAAAAATTGATGAGTCACCCAATGTTTCTCCAGTTTAAATCTTAAAGGTTGAAAGAAAGGCCTTGTTTCACTTACCCCCGTGGCACCAATTACATCTACAGTATCTTGACTCAGTTTCTCCTTTAAAGTATTTAACACAGAATATGTTGCACCCGTATCAACCAAAAATTCAACATCATCTTTCCCCAGCTTAATTATAACCGAAGGCTCTGCTGGGGTGGATAATGCCTTCGGTCCCCGTCAATTCCCATTCACAGCTAATTGGGAAGATGTGGGCATCTCCTTCGCCCGCATTGGACACTCGTTCTTCCAGTGTCCCTTCTTCTTGCAGATGGCACACTGGTCCTCGGCTAGAGGGGGGTGAGGTGGACCCTTTCTTTTCCCTTGACCCTGTTTCTTCTTGTAGTGGGGTTTACCAGTATCCTTATCTGTTGAATCCCTATTTTGGTATACTTTCCAGGCTACATTCAACAACCTATTTATATCATACTCATCCAATTTTTGCAGCATTTTCTTTATATCAGGTGTAGATTGGCCTACAAATATGTAGGATAAATGAGACTGCTGCATTGGGGAATCCAAGTCCAAGTTTGTGTACTTCCGTGCAGCCTCTTTAAGCCTGTTCAGGAAATCTGTGGGGGTATCAGTTAGACCCTGCCTAATTTCATATACTTTGGCCCAATTAATTGCTTTAGGAATAGCACATTTTAGTCCAATAACTATCCACTTTTGATACTGTTTTAATTTGGCCATTTCCTCTGGCACATTGGGATCCCAACCTGGATCTATCAAAGGAAAAATATTACCAACAGGTCCTTAAATGGTTCCAGCTGCAATTTGAGTTTCCACAGCATTTACAGCAGCCTTGATAACCATCTGCTTTTCTGTACTATCCAGTACTTCATCTAACATTACATTCAGGTCACTCCAATCTGGGTTTTGTGCCTTGATAGCTAATTCAAACTGCATGGCTACTTTCTCTGGATTGTCTCTGTATGTTCCAACTGATTCTTTCAATTGTCGGAGTTCTCCGAGGGAAAAAGGAGTTTTGATATAAACCATCTTTTGATTCTCGACAGCCTGCCTTAGGGGTGCTTCCAGGACAGGCTCCCTCTTCTTTGATTCATCCGTCTTAGATCTAGTATGTTTTGCCACTGGACTGGGAGCTCCTATAGCTTCCCGGGCTATTTTCCCCCTTTTCTTCCCAGCAGGTTCGCTGCCTGCAGCTTTAGCCTCGGTTTCCCCTTCTTCTTCCGAGCTATCTACATCTGCACTGGATTTATCTGACTCACGCTTGATTTGGATTTTTTCCCTCTCAGCTCTAGCAGAGCTGTGGGGAGGGTCCGCCCGCCGCCCCCCCTTTCCCCAGTCTGGGAGGGGCCAGCGGTGGATGTGCTTTCTTCTCCGTCGTGGTCAGTCCCGGTTCCGCCCTTCCCTCCGCCCCGGTCCCTCCCTTTGCCTCTGCCCCTGCTTCCACCCCTGACTCCACCCCTGTCTCCACCCCTGCTCCCACCTTCATCCTCGTCATCAGACCACTCCGGGGATGGTGGCAGTGGGGGAGGAGGTGGCCACACCTCCTCTTTCCCCCTGTGCTGTATCAAGTAAGTGAAGGGGAGGAGCAGACGGCCAGAATGGCGGTGGGGGAGGAGGAGGAGGAGGAATAGGAGGAAGAGGGGGGAGGAGAGGGGGCACCGGCCCCTGTTGCGGCTGGGGTGATGCCCCCCTCCGTAAATTTGGTGTCACCAAGTCTGTGTCGGTCATGTCTATTTCCTCATCTTTTGTCAGAGGCTGCTTCTGTCTATCTTTTTTCTTTTCTAATTTTTGTAAAGCCATCTCAAAGCGGTTCTTTTTCATTTGCTTATACGCTTCTTCCCGGTTTAGAAATATAGAAAACAATTCTGCATATCTTAGCTCCTTAAACCTGCCCTGAATTCGGAGTTCTACAAGTAACTTTGTAATAAGTTCATTATCTAAACTGCCTAACCGAGGCCATTTACTCCCCCCTTCTAGCTTCAACGCAGGCCACACCCACAGTGAAAGTCTGGTTAATTCACCGGAATGTAAATCAACACTTCGTACTGTCAGCAGATTCCAGTTTTTCAAAATTAAACCCAGCGGGGAATCCTGCGGGATGTTTGGGTTGGGAGATAGCACACCGCCCATTCTCTTACTTAGAAAGAAACAGTAGGAAAAAGTTCCTAACCTATAAATTAGCACAGAACCAGCAGAGCAAAGAAAGCAAGCCTGAAAACCACGCGTGTTCAGCTTAGAAACCCTGGCAGGATTTGAACTTCTGTAGTTGAATCCACACCCCAACCTGTGGGCTGCAGCCCCTTCTGAGCCACAGCCTCCCCGTGAGCCCTATGCGGCTCCCTGTGAGTACGAGGGGCGTCCCCCTCCTCACAATCCCCCCACCCTGTGGGAGCGGAGCGGTTAAAAACCGCCTTTTATGGCCCCCCTGGCCATGCTCCCACCCTCGGAGATCTCCCGACTGCTAGCAATTATCTATAAAACCATAAAACAACCCCTTTGATCTTACCTCTCCAGCTGTCTTCCTGCAGTTTTGGGAAACTCCCAGATTCCGATCCTGAAATTGCCACCTCTCTCCCCCGGTGCCGGCAGTGGGGGGGATGCAGTGGGGTGTTCCTCGGTCCGAAATCGAAAACCGGGGTTCCTGCTCCTGCCTGGCTCGCCAGAACTGATGCCTTAAATTGCTAGAAAAATTTTTAGACGCAGACACACAGTATGGGATAGGGGTTTTACCTTGGTTTAATAGGATCTCAGATGCGCACCGACAAACAAGCAAGCCCAAAGGCCAGCTCAAAAGCCCCAAAAGCCCAAAAAGCCAAAAGCCAAAAGCCCCTGACGATATCCCCCGTATACAATTTATGGACAGCCTAGATTAGAATACCTATCTAAAAGTCTCCAATAAGAAGTTTAACAAATGAAGTAACTGCCCCCTTATTAAAATTGCCCCCCCCCCCAAAAATTGCTACTTAGTTTACAAAAAACATGTCTCAGTGATGGGGGCCCTGTTCAGGGTTGTGCGTCATGCTTTTGAGATTGAGGGTTTGTTTCGTCTTCCCAAAGGATTCTGAGCAGGGCAAGGGGTACTAGGGTGATAGAATGTAGGGTTAAGATACAGGGAGTAAAAGTACAGGAACGGGGAAGGGTAAAAGGTTATATATAAAGGATATATATAAAGAGAGTATAAAAGTAAAATAAAAATACAAAAAACCCATCAGGCATCAATACCACCTGAGACTTTAACCACTAGGACTTTGCAGTCCATTCATATTGGGTGGCTCCACTGAACCAACAGGTACCTTGTATTGACTCCAGACACACATGCACTCACACAGACATTTTCCCTTTTGGTTTTACCCTCGGTTTCCCCAAGCAGTGACACAGGCAGAATCTAACCAATTAGGTTATTTGGTACAGTGGTGTCAGGGTTTGACTCTGACTAAATGCCAGGCACTTCTGCTCTCTCCTGCCGCAGATGTGCAGGAGAGGGAAGGAAAAAAACTGTTAAACACACACCGGATTCATGAATTGAGATAGGACACTGGTGAGAGGATGCACAGAAAAAGAGCAAACAGGCTCCAAACTTAAAGTTGCAAAGTGATTTAAATACCTAACAGAGTCGGAGGATAAATGAGAAGTCAAATTAAGCTTTTCAGACACCATTTGTTCACTAACCCCCACTCCATCTTAAGACACCATTTCTCTTCTCACCCCCCTCCCTCCTTCAAACCAATGGCTCAGGTAGGGGGCAGGGTATGGTTTTTTTCCTAGTCCATAAATCTATTAATCACCACAATTATTCTACTACAAACACTGTGTCTCTACTCACCCCTCTCTCTCTTAAGACACTGTTTCTCTGCCCAACCCCCTCCCTCTTTCCAACCAATAGCACTGGCAGGGGGCAGGGTAAGGGGTTTTTCCTCTGGTCAGACCATCAGGGAAAGAGGTCCTCTACTTATCCATGGGGTCCCTCCCATGAGAGACAGTCCTCTGTGAACTTCTTTGGCGTGGGTCCAATCTCACGAGCAACAGCCTGCCTGAATTCTGCTGCAACATGAGTCCTCTTGTCCATAAGATGCAGACTCTTCCGAGTCAAGGCCAGGCTGCTTCCATTCCAGGAGCAAGGCCTTTCTCTCTCTTGCAAGGCCTTTGCAGCTTTAACTCTTTATATGAGACTCCCACTGGATCACAGCTTCCTCCAGGCATCCACCTGCTCCTCTGGCATGGGCACCCCACGGGCTGTGGGTGGATTTCTGAACCTCCCGTGGACTCCATGGGCTGCAGGGGGACCTCCTGCTCCCCCCATGGCCTTTACCACAGCTAGAAGAGGGTTTTCAGCTCTGGCACCTGGAGCACCTCCTCCCCCACCGTCTCCACTGACCTTGGTGTCTCCACGCCATTCTCCCTTCACATATTTTCACCTCCTCCTCCTCCTCTAGCTAAAAAAAGAAGTGCGTGAACTACTTTGTTTTGATCTTTTCTTAAATATGTTTTCACAGAGGCATAACTAGCACCTCTAATTGGTCCAGACTTGGCCGGCAGCATGTCCATTACCTTCAGAGCCATCAGAGATTGGCTCTGCTGGACTTGGTGAAAAACTTCCAGAACTTTCATTCAGGACACGCAGGAGCCATCTTTGTGCCACTCCCCACCCCTCAGACACTTCTTCAGGCCCACCACTAACGCGGAGGGGGAGGAGGGGTGGAACCAGGCCTCTGCGTTTACCGAAAGTGTCTCTATGGCTATTGAGAGATCACTCCAGCCAGCACTGCTCTGGTGCTGTACAGAAAGGCCCTTCTCACACCCGTGCCGGTGGAAGGCACAGATTCTCACTCACCCACGGAGTTGGATAACTCGTGCGTCACCAGAGACAAAGAACTCAGAGCGCTCAGTCAGCTGGAGGTTCCAGGGGTTTATTCTGAAGGGTTCCAGGGTGAAAGAGGGCGAGAGACCCAGCCGTCTACATTTAAAGGGATGGCTGGAGGGTCAGGGGAGAGGAGGCGGGGGGAACACCACAACCAATGGGGAGGAGGAAGGGATGGAATCAGGGGTTAGGTTACAGCTGGGGGGATTTACATAATTTGGGGAGGGACCATCGTGTTCTCCAGGGGGGAGGCTAAGATGTCTCCCACCAGTGAAGCCTTGTGGTACTGGAACCACTCAGCTCCCCAGCAGTTCCTGAGGTGGTATTATCCACCCCAACATACCACAACAGCTTTTAAAGAATTTAAATTTCTCCCAGATGCTAAAGATTCCTTGCTGATGTTTTGAGCCAAGCAAAACCACCACAAGTGGTGAGATGCAGCTTGAGCTGGGTGCCTCAGGAGAGGGACCTTGAACCAGGAAATCCCTGGGCAATTATACCCTTAAAATCCAAGTTCTCCACCCCTCATGTGACAGTTCGGTCCGATAGTAATATTATGGTATGGGGTGGTCTTGTTCTTCATTGGGTGTCTCTTCATTGTCTCTAGGTAATGATTCGCCCAAATCGAGCCCAGAGACACTTCAGAGACCAAGTCAGAGAAGTGGGTATTTGCCTTATTCAATGCACCGGGTGTGTGGGAATTGTTTCCACCAAACACACACACCTCAGTACCCCCAAAGGCACAGTGTTATAGGTAAAATTCATGAATATTCATTACATTCTTCAGGATAGGAGTGGTTATACAAATCATTATTCAGAAGTTATTAATATCATTAGCATGTGCACCATGCATTCTCTGTCTGTCCTGGTGGTCTCTGGAGACCCCCAAAGACGCCTCCAAGGTAAAGGTCCTTCATGGGATGATTCAGCGGTTTCTGTGCTGGTTTCAAATGCATGCTTAGCTGATAAGCCATCAGGCCAGAGCTGTTACTTACAATTTGAATTTTAATTAGGAGTTCAGCCTTCAGCTCTGGACAGGCACCGTGCTGGTGGAAGGGGGGCAAAAGCTCAGAGAAACAAGGATGATTGAAGTGCAAATAGATTTGGGTTTTCTATTTGACCATATCTTTCTCAGTAGGCCCATTTCTTCTCTTACCTCTAAGGTTGCATCTTATGCTGACAGGGGTAGTCGCCTTCTTCGCTTCCTTATCTTCTGGCCCAAACTGACTCTGGGGCCTCCTTTTACTTAAGTAGGTAAAAATTCAGCGTATCTTGGTGAAAATTCACAGCTTGCAGCCTGAGGCTTCAGCACATCTAGTTACTAATGCTAAGTAAGGAACACTAAGCTACTCATTTTCTTTATTTCTTAGTGTCCCCTCCAAACTTCTTACTCACTCCCCAGTGGGAGGCAGTAGCCAAGAGGGGGCAGAGTCTAGAGCTGTGTGGCTGTGTCTAGGTTGTTATTCTATACCATTCACATTATTGTTGGGGGCCGGAAGTAAGTGAATCACTTCCGGGAAGGGAGGGGGCGTGGGTTTCGGGGGAAAGAAAAAGGTGCCATGTGGAGGGGTTGTCGTCATTTTGTTCATTTTTCCTGGGGAGCAAGCAGCGAATGGAGCGGTGGGGTGGTTCCAGCTGTGGTCATGTGGCATTGGGTCATACTCAGTGAGCATTTTTGCATGTAATCACCCTCTTTTATACACTGTTGTTATTAGTATTGTAGCTGTTTGTGGTGGTTTTCATTGGCCCAAAACATCAGTGAAGTGTTTTTAACATCTAGGAGAAATTTGGACCCCTCAGAAGCTGTTGTGGTAGGCCTGGGGAGGTGTCTGAGGGGTGGGGTGTCGCACAAAGATGGCTCTTGTGTGTCCTGAGTGCAAGTTCTGGAAGTTTTTACATCAAGTCCAGCAGAGCCAATCTCTGATGGCTCTGAAGGTGATGGACATGCTGCTGGCCAAGTTTGGGCCAATTGGAGGTGCTGGTTACGCCTCTGTGAAAACATATATAAGAAAAATTCAAAACAAAGCAGGCACGCACTTCTTTCACTTTGTAGTTGGAGGAGGAGGAGGTGGAGGTGAAAATATGTGAGGGAGAACAGCATGGAGGTTGCCAAGGTCAGTGAAGAAGGGGGGAGAAAGAGGTGCTCCAGTGCTTCCGGCACCGGAGCTGAAACTTTCTGCTAGCCGTGGTGGAAGCTATGGGGGGAGCAAGAAGTTTCTCCTGCAGCCCATGGAGTCCATAAGGATGCAGAAATCCACCCACAACTCACTCCAGAGGAGCAGGTGGATGCCTGGAAAAGACTGTGAACCAGTGGGAGTCTCATCTAAGAGTTAAAACTGCAAAAGGCCTTGACCGGGAGAGAAAGGCCTTGCTCCTGGCATGGAAGCAGCCTGGCCTCGGCTTCAGAGAGTTTGCACAGCACCTTATGGACAAAAAGACTCATGTTGCAGCAGAATTCGGGCAGGATGTTGCTCATGAGATTGGACCCACACCAAAGAAGTTCCTAGAAGACTGTCTCTCGTGGGAAGGACCCCTGGCTAATGATTCGCCCTAATCGAGCTCAGAGACACTTCAGAGACCAAGTCAGAGAAGTGGGTATTTGCTTTATTCGGTGCACCGGATGTGTGGGGAATTGTTTCCACCAAACACACAAAACACAGAATTTTAAAAGCAAAATCAAATAGAGCAATATTAGAAAGGTGTTGGGGTCTGAGTGTTTTCAATTCAGCAGCTAAAATCTCTCCCTTCAATAATATAATCAGCTCCCCTCCAGATACTCCAAACCAACAGTTTATATATGATTTATACTCATTCACTCTTTGCCACTCGCTTTGCTTTTCTCTGGCTGTTTCTGTCGCCAGAGAACAGAAACGCAGATAGAGCTCCGCTCTCGCTCGGTGTTGGAGACACGTCTCATTCATTCACACTCACACAGTAACAAAATATTGACACAGTAATACAGTAACAAAATAACAACAGACAGAACAAAAATCACAGTATGGTGTAATACAGTGAGGTCCAACCCCTTAAAGGTACCTTTCACTATAGCAGGGTCCAACCCCGGGGTCCAACCCTTTAAAAGTACCTTTTCTTGATAGCGGGGTCCAACCCCTTGCCCGGGACTAATTTCGGGAGACCCAGTCTCAACCCACCCTCGAGGACTAGCACCCCGGACCTGCAGGCATTTATTTTAAAAGTAGCAAATACCTTAATTTGGTGCAGATGGTCCTT
The DNA here is from genome assembly GCF_008360975.1 of Lichenostomus cassidix. Classification (NCBI taxonomy): domain Eukaryota; kingdom Metazoa; phylum Chordata; class Aves; order Passeriformes; family Meliphagidae; genus Lichenostomus; species Lichenostomus cassidix. Next base: position 19,554,744 of record NC_139510.1, read on the forward strand.
AGTCTACTCCCGCCGTGAGCCAAAGGACAGCTGAGCTCCCCCTGAAAATTCAGGGTCGCGACTGGGAGGTCTGCTTACCCCAGGATCCGGCAGCCAAGCAGAGTCAGGGTCCCATCTGGGGTGCCAGTTTGATTCGCCCCAATGGAGCTCAGAGACACTTCAGAGACCAAGTCAGAGAAGTGGGTATTTGCTTTATTCGGTGCACCGGATGTGTGGGGAATTGTTTCCACCAAACACACATACCTCAGTACCCCAGAGACACAGTGTTATAGGTAAAATCATGAATATTAATTACATTCTTCAGGATAGGAGTGGTTATACAAATAATTTCTCAGAAGTCATTAATATCATTAGCATGTGCACCACGCATGCTTCGTATATCCTGGTGGTCTTTGGAGACCCCCAAAGCCCCCTCCAAGGTGATGGTCCTTCATGGGATGATTCAGGGGTTTCTGTGCTGGTTTCAAATGCATGCTTAGCTGATAAGCCATCAGGCCAGAGCTGTTACCTACAATTTGAATTTGAATTAAGAGTTCAGCCTTCAGCCCTGGAAGCCACAGACAGGTGCCTGTGCTGGTGGAAGGGGGGGCAAAAGCTCAGAGAATCTTTCTCACTAAGTAGAGAACCTCTTTTCCTGATTGGACTGACCAGAGGACCCCTCAACCTGCCCCCTGTCTGTGTTGCTGGTTTGGAAAGAGGGAAGGGGGGTGAGTGCAGAGACTGCTTCTTAAGAGGGTGGGGGTGAGAGCAGAAAACTGTCTGGAGAGAGAGAGAGAGAGAAACAAGTAGAGATAAAGAGTATTTGTAGTAGAAGAATTGTAGTGATGAATAAATTTGAGAATCTGCTCTGTGGACTGAAAAACCCTACACCCTGCCCCCCCCACCTGGCTTGTGGATTGTAAAGGAGGAACGGGGGTGAATACTATAGGTTCGTAAGAGGGAGGGGGGAGTGAACAAAAACTGTACGAAAAGTTTATTTTTACCTGCGTTTATCCTCCAATTCTGTTAGGTAATTAAACACTTTTTGCAACTTTAAGCTTGGAGCCTGGTTGCCCATTTTTCGTGCGTCCTCCAGGCAAGGTCTGGTCTCAAACCCATGACACTGTTACTGTTTCCTTATCTCTTTTCTGTTTCCAGTAAATTGTTCTTATCTCAACTCAAAATCTCTGCCTTTTGTCTCTCTCTCCCCAGAGGAGGTGAGGGGAGGAGAGCGACTAAGTGGGGCTTAACTTTTATCTATGCTTAAACCATGTCAAGGAGGTAGAAGAGGCAAGAGTGAAGCTGTGCCTGGGAAGAAGGGGGAAGGTGTGGGAAAGGTTGTTTTATTTTTAGTTCTTGTTTCTTTTTTTTAATTGGCAATAATTAAAGTCATAGTTCCCAAGTCTAGTCTCTTTTTGCCCATGATGGTAATTGGTGAGTGACCTTCCTGTCCTTATCTTGACCTGATTCAAAGGAATATTCTCCACAGTAAGGTACTGTAAAGCATACCTTCATTGTCCTGGCCAGTGGAAGAATGCAGGGGTTAACACCTCTATGTGCATGTCCACCATGCTCACCTTGCAAAGGTTATTTATATGTTTACAAATTCAGCATCTGTCCTAGTTTCATTCATTTATCTAAAAGGTACAGTCTTAAGAGTTGGGTTCTTACATAACTTGTTTCCTTATCTTAGGGTTACAAACACGGCATGTTATTCTTATTTAATACATTAATTACACACTTATTTGCTAATACACACAATTTTACTATTACACACTTGGTTGCTATATTAGTTATTAGTTCATCTATAACTGTGTATTGATTATGTTCCTATTTTCTATTACATAAAAATTGCACTTTTCTACACTTTTGTGACAACTCTCTCGTTTGTCATTAAAACTAGCTTCTCTTGTCTACAGCAGTCTGCATGCTTCTTCCTTATTTCTTAGCTCACAGGGGGCTAAGTCCTTGTCTTGCAAAAAAAGCACTTAGACACATTAGCTTGCATTCCCTTTTCTTATCATCTTAGCCTTTTCTAGGGCTAGGCCTTTTGCCTTGCGAAAGCAGTTTTTCTTGCAGAAGCAGTTGTGGTTAAGCATAGTTGCTAGTATTTAACTTTTATTAATCTGTACTTTATACTAAGGTGCTGGTATATTAAGGTGCTTATGTTAAAGGAGTCCTGTGTATCAGACCCATGAGCTTGTTCATGTTATTTTCTTCCCCTGTCCTGCTGAGGAGGGGGGAGTAAGTGAGCTGTTTGGTAGGCATCTAGCAGCCAGCAAAGATCAACCCACCACAGCTCTTACTTGTGGGTCAACCCTGGTAAGTAGGTAAGCATATTTTCCCCAGTGTGGTGGGGAAGAGAATTAGAAGGGCACAGGTGAGAAAAATTGTGGGTTGAAATAAAGACAGTTTAATAGATAAAGCAAAACTTGTACACACAAGCAAAACAAAAGAAGGAATTCATTCACTGCTGATCAGCCCCAAGCGGGCCCAGAGACACTTCAAAGATAAAGTCAGAGAAGTGGGTATTTGCTTTATTCGGCGCGCCGGGTGTGGAGGATTCACTCTTCCAAACACACACACCCGGCACTTCCAACAACACAATATTATGGGTAAAATTCATGAATATTCATCACATTCCCCAGGATAGGAGTGGTTATACAAATTATTTCTCAGAAGTCATTAACATCATTAGCATGTGTGCTATACATGCTCTGTGTGTCCTGGTGGTCTTTGGGGGTCTTTTCATGATGAACATTTAGTAGTCTTCATCACAATGCACTTTTCACCTTTCTTTCTGGAGCATGCACAGTCCTTTGTGGGATGATTCAGCTGTTTCTGTGCTGGCTTCAAACAGATTCTTGTCCCTCTTATCTTGATAAGATAAAGGGAATCCTGTTTTTCTAGGTTTTAGAATTCACATATTCTGTCTCTCAATAGTTAACTTGAGTTACCTACTGATTACCCCTTTCTCAATCCCCCCTTTTTTCTTTTGTCATTTGTAATTCTTTACAAATGTTGTATATCGTGAAAGTAAGTACCTTTCTCTATCTTATTTCTAAGTTTGTACTTTTGCCATTGAGCATAAGCATCGTGATTCCAAGTACATAATATCATACAACATCATTAGCATGTGTGCCACGCATGCGCTGTGTGTCCTGGTGGTCTTTGGAGACCCCCAAAGACCACCTTCAAGATGAAAATCCCAGTAGTCTTCATCACAATGCACTTTTCACCTTTCTTTCTGGAGCATGCGCAGTCCTTTGTGGGATGATTCAGCAGTTTCTGTGCTGGCTTCAAACAGATTCTTGTCCCTCTTATCTTGACAAGATTAAGGGAATCCTGTTTTCTAGGTTTTAGAATTCACATATTCTGTCTTTCAATATTTAACTTGAGTTACCTATTGATTACCCCTTTCTCACTGCTTCCCATCAGCAGCCAGATGTGGCACATGTAATGACAGCCACTCACTGAATGTGAAATGAATTCTGCCTTTATTACAAAGCCAAGTAGTATATATACTTTTCAGCATGAGAAGTTGTCTCTTAGTTGTTTTCTCAGTCTTTCACAATTCCTCAATATATCTTTCAGGTTGTTATTCTTCTCAGGGGAGAGCAGGAAGCCTGCTATCTGCTTCAAATCCTGTGCTGATCAATACCCTTCTGCATTCAGTCCTTCTGATTCTTGTGGGATTTCGGGGGCCTTTTCCTCTGCAACTCCACATCTCCCCCTTCTGTTTTTATTGAGGTCATAGATAAAGCTAAGGAAACCATGACTTGTTTTTGTGTACTTTTAACATTTTTAACTATGTTGAAAAGGACAAGACAGAGAATTAAAAAGGATATTATTGCCAAACAACCTAGTCCAATGAAAACCCAAACTTGTAAATTTATTCCAGAGAACCAATTTCTCTGATTCAGCTAAGAGAGATAATTTTTTAGGTCTGTCAATACCTTTTGTTCCTCCAGAGCTTGCAAAGCTCTGAGCTGATTTTTTGAGTGTGAAGTGAACAAATATCTTGTCATAAGGTTTTATCAAATGCCCCAAGGAGATGGCTTTTCTCTGTCTCCCAGTTCTGTTCTGTTTCATTCCACAGAAGAGGCATTGCACACAAGGAATTATGAATGTGTTCCCAGTCACAGGGAAGGGATAGGCGAGTTTTTTGGGCCTCAACTCTTTTGCCTATCCATAAGAGAGCACTTTCTAAGGCATCTAATCTAGCCATTATTTCTTGATCAATTTGTTCTTGTGCTTGTAATTCTTGTGTAATATTACTTGAAACTTGTCCCACAGTATGGACAGTTTGAATTGAATTTGTCAAGGCTGTGACAGCCACAGAAGCTGCAGTTAATATTATTATGGCAGAAACAATAACAAATATTAGCCAACCCAGAAATTTGTGAACTTTATTCTTATTTTTTTGGATTTCCTTCCGGATTAGTCAGGAAAATTGTGAAAGCCTGGCTTGTCTTTCCCAAGTCTGAGTTAAATCTACAGGTACCCAGATTTCAGGTCTTCTCTTAAATGGAAGAAGGACAGAATAATTACGCATATCATCATAGGTAACACATGATTTAAAAACAAAAGGGTTAGTGGATAAAAAATACAAATAATTTATATAATCTACCAAAAAAGTTGTTAGCTAAAGCAAAAACATATGGGTGTGAAGTACAAGTCATTAGTAATTCATCCTGTAGCAGTGTCAGATTGGCAATTGTGGCATTCTTATTCATTTTTACCTGGTATATCTTATTGCCAAAAGCAGGTAGCAGCATTCCCCACAAATGTTTTTGAACATGTGATTGATTATTGTCTAAATAATATTGAATTAACAGCCCAGCCATAACTCTTTCTCCATCAGCAGTTTGGCCTAGGCATCTCTGATGTGCTGTCAGATCATCTCTAGTGGAAAGATGCACAAAATTTAAAACATAGGTTGCCTTGTCAAGCTGCTCTTGAGGGAGCATACCAACCGTGTTCCCCCTTTTTTATTTCTGCAGCATGTTTTTTAATGTATAATGTGCCCTTTCTACTATGGCTTGTCCTGTTGGAGAATGGGCAATACCTGTGACATGTTTGATACCCCAAGCATGGAAAAATTCTTGTGTTTTATGAGATGTATATGCAGGTCTGTTATCTGTTTTTTTCTGTTGAGGGACCCCCATTGTGGTAAAAGCACGTAGCCAGTGTCTAGTGGCATCTCTGGATTTCTCTCCTTTGTGTGCTGTTGCTACTATAAAACCTGAAAAGGTATTAATGGAAACATGGACATATTTAAAAGTCGCAAATCTTGATATGTGTGTTGCATCTGCTTGCCAAATGTCATTAGGTTTCAACCCTTGTGGGTTTGCACCTAATGCTTGTGGCAGAGAAAGAGTTTGCTGACATTGTGAGCAAGTATTCACTATATCTCGTGCTTGTGGCAGAATTAAATCAAATTGTTTGGCTAATGCTTGGGCATTCTGGTGATAGAAATAATGAGAAAGTTTTGCCTGCTCTAATTTTTGTGGCACAGTAGCTGTCATAGCAAGGGCACCTGCTTTTGCGTTGATGCCTTAAATGCTGATAAAAATTTGAGACACAGACACGCAGTATAAGAAAAGGGTATTACCTTGGTTTAATAGGATTCTAGGTGCACCACGACGACTCGAGCCCCAATGATATCTTCCATATACAATTTATAGACCCCCTAGATTAGTATATTTATCTAAAAGTCTCCAATGAGAAGTTGTCTTGGTTTGAAAGACAGGTGTCTGCCAAGAGAGGTTGAACCCTCCCTAGGACAGATATTGTGATTTTTCCCCCTCCCTCTGAATTATTTAATTTTGAAAAATCAAGGGTTTTCAGGCAAAGGTATGGGAAAAAAGGAATATCAGTTCTTTACTAGTATCTATAAACAAGCAATAACAATAATAGCAACCACAACTAGAACCAGAAACCAATAGCAGATGACTTGTGAGCTGCTGAGCCTTCTCCCGCGTGGTGTAATCACGGTCACAGCCAGCAGGGGCGCTGTTGAGCGCCGGGCAGGGCAGGTACGATGACTGCCGAGCGGCTGCAGGTGGCGCTGCGGCGCAGGGCCAGGCCAGCCCCAGGCAGCTGGCAATGTCGAAGGGCTGAAAAGCGGGCAGCCAGGCAGCTCGGAGCGGCAGAAAGCAGGGCAGCAGGGGCGGGCACCGGCTCCCTCCCGGCTAGCAGCGAGGTAGCAAGGATTTCTGCAGTCACAGCAGACGCTGCGGTCTCGTGCAGCGAAGGGCGGGGGGCAGGCAGCAGAGGCAGCCGGGCTCCCCGGCAGCAGCCGCGAGGAAACACAGCCCGGGGAAACGCTCCCTTCCCAGCGGGAAGAAAAGTTGAATCAAAGCTCACCCAGCCAGGAGAAGAGAAAAAACAGGGCACAGTTGGATTTCCTCTGGTAGCAGCTGGAAAGCAAAAAGAGCAGCGTCTCCCCTCAGCGTCCGAACAACAAGAGAGCATTCCCAGGGCCCGCTCTCCCCTTACCGTGCCCTGCCCAAGCACACCTTTTGTCTTTTACAAAAGACTTGATGGCTCTAAAACACCCAACTATTTGTTGCTTAGTAACAGAAATGGGAAGAAATTCCAAGTGTACTCAACCCCCGACAGAAGTCTAACAAATGAAGTAATTGCCCCCTTATTCAAATTACCTTCCTCCAAAAAGGTTACAACTTAGTTTACAAAACATGTCTCAGTGATGGGACTCTGTTCAAGGTTGGTGCTTCATGCTCTTGAGATTGTGGGGATGTTTCATCTTCCCCAAAGAATTCTGAGCAGGGCAAAGGTACAAGGGTTATAAACATGTAGGGTTGAGATACAGGGAGTAAAAAGTACAGGAATGGGGAAGGGTAAAAGGATATATAAAAAGAGTGTAAAAGTATAATGAAAAAGGACAAAGAACTCATCAGGCATCAGTGTTACTTTCCACTGTAGGTCCAAGCAGAGTGGTGTGGGACCTAAGGTGCAGAATGTCATACTCGTGAGACCTGTGAAGTAAAAGGTTGTACAAAGTGGTTAATAAGACAAAAAAAAATCTTTGTTAGAGACTTCCTTCAGGAATGAATGCTCAATTCTCTCAATGATTCCTGTAACATAAAAAGAATCACAAACAATGTTAATAGGTTTCTGTGAAAAAAGACTAAATGCCTCTACCACAGCCGCCAGTTCGACCAGCTGGGTAGATCTGGGTTGAAAGGTTATCAAATGTTCCCATTTTCCCAAGTTGTTTTCCACAGGGTCCCAGCTTTGTGTGTTTTCCCTGACCCATCAGTGAAAATAGTTTTTGCATCAGGCATAGGCGTCTTTAACTGCAGCCTTCACAGTTGGAAGTTCTTTGAAGGGTTGTAACGGTGCATGATGAGGCATCGAATGAATAAACTGTCCATTATAGTCAGCAAGGGCAATTTGAAATGACAGTGAGTCCCTGAATAGATTTTGTAATTCTGTTGCAGTAATAGGAAGATGTATTACTGCCGGATCACATCCTGTCAGGCCCTGACATTGGAGTCGTCCCATCAAAAGCAGTTGAATAAGCATCTCAAGTTGAGTGGCTATAGTTTTTGTGAAGGTGTGTGGTAGAAAAATCCATTCTAATAGCCAGAGACGATGTTCATCACATTGACCAATGAGAGCATAGGCTTGAAAAGATTGCAGAATTTGGAACAGCCACAAAGACACATTCGGATTCCGCGGTGTGGCAAAGGATTTATTGATCTTGTCTCTTACATGCGCCAAAGCCTCTCAGGCAGTCTTTGTTAACTGCCTAGGTGAGGAAAGATCTGGGTGCCCTTTTAACAATTGAAATAAGGGGGATAATTCCTCTGTGGTGTTTCCCAGGAAAGTACAAATCCAATTAATATTGCCCAGTAATTTTTCAAATCATTCAATGTGTGTATGTCAGTTTTTAAAGTTATTGGCTGTGGGGTGATGTTGTGGTTTAAAGGGATATTATAGCAGACCTTACTCGAGAGCATCTCTGCCCAGCCCAGTTCAGTGCCTCAGTGCAGCAAACACTCTGTCCCAGGGCTGGACACTGCGCTCTCATTGGCCAGGGAGCCGAAAGGCTGGCTCTGATTTCGTCTGCTGTTCCACAACTGGCGATGATAAAGGAGGCAAGGAGGGTCTACGCACAGTGTCCATGGAAGGTTTTATTCACATGGCTGCACCAGAGGCCAAAGCCCTCCCAGAGGCAGAGATGCCTCTTGGGTGAAGACCTCCCCTGGTGCATAGACCAAGTGCACAGACGCATGTGCATAGACACATGTGGTGCATAGACAACAAGATGGTGGAATGTGAGGAGTTTTCTAGGGAAACAGAGGGGGTGGGGACAGCACATTGGCCCAGTGACCTCTGGGCACAGGGGCAGAACATGGGCAGAGTTAGGGTACAGGAACCAATAGGGAAAACTGGAGGGCGTGGCCAGGACCACGTGGGGTGGGTAAAGCAGGACAATAGGTGAGGGGTAAACACATTAAGAAATGGGTGGGGAACCTGCAGCTTTTATCACAACAGGGTGACTGTTATTTCTAGTAATTTAAAGCCCAGGTATTTCCAGGGAGGTTCTGTTTGGATTTTTTCTGTGGCTACACATAAGCCTCTGCTGGCAAGCGTTATTTTTAAAGCAGCAAGACAACCCTGCAACAGTAAAGAATTGTCAGAAGTGATTAAAATATCGTCCATGTAGTGATACAGCAAAGCAGATGGATATTTTTGCCGTACTGGTTGTATTGCTGAGTGAAAAACAAATATAAGTAGCTGTATAAGTCTTTGGGGTTGGATTTTACATCCTTGTTCCTTGGTAATATGCAACAGTCTTTATGTAATTTCTGGGATCTCATTGCACTTTGCCCCATTATAAGAAATGCTTCCCGACTGCTTGCAAAGGCTAACCTGTTCTATAGCCAGCGATGAAAGGAGCTCCCTGTTGAACACACCCACAGTTGGTTCAGTCAGGGTACGCCACTGGAACTGGATTGCTTCAGCTCTAATGAAGTCCCTGTTAATCGGGAGCCATCTGTAGCATATGGAATGAGAACCACTTGCTGTATGCAAAATGAATTCTGCCTTTATTACAAAGCCAAATAATATATATACTTTTCAGCATGAGAAGTTGTCTTAGTTGTTTTCTCAGTCTTTCACAATTCCTCAACACATCTGTCAGGTTTTACAGCTTGCTTATTCTTCTCAGGGGAGAGCAGGAAGCCTGCTATCTGCTTCAAATCCTGTGCTGATCAAAACCCTTCTGTGTTCGGTCCTTCCAATTTTTATGGGATTTGGGGGGCCTTTTCCTCTGCAACTCCACAGCCAGATGTTTAGTCATCTTCAGGAAAGCAGGGCTCCATTGCATGTAACAGTTACTTGGAAAGACAAACACAATAATTCCAAACATCCCTACTTCCTTTTTCTTCCACCAGCTTTTATTGCTGAGCATGTCATCATATGGTATGGGAATATTCCTTTGGTCAGTTCGGGTCAGCTGTCCCAGCTGGGTCCCCTCTCAATTTTTTGTGCACCTCCAGCCTACTCTGTTGAGGCAGAGAGAGAAACAGAAAAGGCCTTGATCCTTGCTGAGAGTAAGCACTGCTCAGCAGTAACTACAACTTCCCGTATTATCAACACCGTTTTGGTCACAGACCAAAAACATAGCCCTATACATGGTACTCTTACAAGAATTAACTCTATCCCAACCAAAATCAGTATAAGCTTTCTTTAGGGCATATTCACTTGCTCTGGCATGGAGTCCTTCATGGGCTGCAGGTGGATCTCTGCTCCACCATGATCCTCCATGGGCTGCAGAGGGACAACCTGTCTCTCCATGGTCTTCACCATGGACTGCAGGGAAATCTGTTCTGGTACCTGCAACACCTCCTCCCCTTCCTTCTTCATTGACCTTGGTGTCTGCAGGGTTTTTTTCTTGCACATATTCTCACTCTCTCATAGCTGCTGCACAGTATTTTTTACATTTTCTTAAATATATCATGAAGGCGCCACCAGTGTTGGTGATTGGCTCAGCTTTGGCCAGTGGTGGGTCTGTTGTGGAGCTCTCTGGAATGGGCTCTGATATCCTCACACAAGCCAGTCCTGCAGCCTCCTCTGCTACCAAAATTTGCCATATAAGCCAAATACATTTTACCTCTTGCCTCTGTGAAACACAAATTTAAGAATTACTATTAAAATATACATTCATCACACAATCTTCATTTACATTAAAAAAAAGGAATCCTTCACACCAAAGTCATTATCCACCAACAAAGGTGCAGAATTTACAGACACACTCCACTCCTTTTTCTTTCGCCACATTGCAACAACAAAAATTCTCCAGTTATTCCACTATCTGGCAATATTCAGTCCAAGGTTTGCCTGTTACCACTCGCAATTACAGTTCTCTGATTCCTTGAGGCCTGTGTTAGAACCAATAGTTTTGCAGAATAGCAGTACTCTGAACTTCTTTTTCAGTTTGATGCATGACAGCCTACAGGTTCATACTTACTATGTGATTCTTTGATAGTATCTTACTCCCCCAAAATAATCATTACATAGATAATCAAGTTATGAAAGCAGCATAGCCTCTCTGCTTTGACAACCAAATTCTAAATAGTCCTGCACATGTGTTTGAAGTGTGTGAGATAAATAGATGCTTCATGTTAAACATGTAGATATTTTCAGGGTCAGTAGTTAAAATGGTTTATCGTGCTTTTTCTAAACTACATAGGAAATATTAGTCTCTGCATTGACAGAATCTATCACTTCTGTCCTGGTTTAAAGGACAAATGTCCGCCAAGGAAGGCAGGAGCCTTCCTGGAATGGAAAGACCCCCCCCCCCAACTTATTGTAACTTTGCAATTATGGGGCTTCCAGTCATTAAAAAAAAAAGAAAGAGAAAAACAGTTCTTTATTAGTATATATATGTATGTATATGTATATGTATATATCTCAGAACAGAACAAAACAACAACACAATAACAGAAGTTTTCCCACTCACTATTGTTTCCCTTTTGGTGTAGTTACGACCACAACCGGCAGGAGGTGGTGGCAGCTCCGGTGAGGCGAAAGCTGCAGTGACTCTATCGCAGTCAGCAGGGGGCGCTCCGATGCGAGCCTGGGACCTCCCCGGCATAATGGCAGCCTCGGAGAGAGAGGAGGTGGGGAGTTTGGGACCCTCTCTCCCTCTTGTAAGCAGCGGGCTTACAAGCAGGCAGCAGGGACAACTCCACCATTTTGCCGAGCCGCTGAGCAGGAGCAGTCCTGCACCAAAACCGCCCTAACTGATCCCACTCCCAGCACAGCCAGTGTTCACCCTCAGCTAAGAAACTGCCCAAGCTCCATTTCCCTCCCTGAACAATTTCAGTGCAATGCTAGAGCGATTGGCCAGTTCATTTGCATCCTAATCACTGACTATTCATCTAGAAAGCTGCCCCCTCCCCCCATTCCAGCATCTCCTCGACAACAAATGGGAAGAAATTCACTCAAGACACCTAAACCACAACTTCTTTTCATTGAAATACAGCAGTTGAACATCTTTAATTTGAAATCAGTTGATAGAACAAAATACAGTCTGAGTTTTCAAGAACCATAGATAACCAGACATCAAAGATACCAAAATAAGTATACTTTTTTTTTATATGTACATCTAATCATAGCAGTTCTAAAAGCAAATTAGGATTTTATATTTTGTATATTTAAATAACCTATCAATTTATTGACGGAGCCTATGTCATCTCACATCATCATTGTATAAAAGTGATTATAATAATAGGAATGACTATTTCTGAAAAGGAAAAGAAGGTTAAAGCAGAGTTTTTAAAAAATGTTCATTGACTATATGTTTTTTACTTTTCAGTCTGTACTTGGAAAGGGTACGGGAATAATTTTTAGGAATACTCACCAACCAAATCATATATTGACTGTAGCTTGCACTTTGTGTTATTAATGATTTTAGCAATTGGGCTAAAAGTGGAAACGGGAATTTAAGAAATACGCTTGCATGCATTATCACACTTGTATGCAAATCATGGAGGCTTGGCTGAAACACTAAGCCATGTGCAGAACCAAGAATTTTCAGGTTTTAGTTCTGTGCTTTGACTATAGCACTCTCTACAACCTGTTTATCTACATCACGATTTTAATATATTATTTCTTAACTCAAGAAGTTAATAAAAAGTAGAAATACTGCAGTCTGATTTTTGTGCAACTAGCAAAATCTACCAAGAGTTATATTGAATTGTCGTGGTTTGACCCTGGCTAAATGCCAGGCACCTACGACATCTGCTCTCTCTGCTCTCTTCGCTCTCTCCTGCCTCAGACGTGTGGTACAGGGAGGAAACAAAAACTGGTATACACACACACACACACACACACACACTGGACTCATGAGTTGAGATAAAGCACTGGTGAGAGGACGCACTGAGAAAGGGCAAAAACAGGCTGAAAACATAAAGTTGCAAAGTGATTTATTACCTAACAGAGTCAGAGGATAAATGAGAAGTAAAAATAAGCTCTTAAGACACCGTTCCTTCACTCACCCCCCTCCCTCTTAAAACACCGTTTCTCTGCTCACTCCCCTCCCTCCTTCCAACCAACAGCATGGTGGGGGGGGAGGGGAGGCAGGGTAAGGGGTTTTTTTCCTTTGGTCAGTCTGTCAGGGAGAGGGGTCCTCTACTTAGCCGTGGGGTCCCTCCCACGAGAGACAGTCCTCTGCGAACTTCTGTGGCATGGGTCCAATCTCACGAGCAACAGCCTGCCCAAATTTTTGCTGCAACATGAGTTCTTGTCCATAGGGTGCAGACTTTAAAGCCGAGGCCAGGCTGCTTCCATCCCAGGAGCAAAGCCTTTCTCTCTCTTGCAAGGCCTTTGCAGTTTTAACTCTTTATATGAGACTCCCACTGGATCACAGCTTCCTCCAGACATCCACCTGCTCCTCTGGCATGGGCACCCCACGGGCTGTGGGTGGATTTCTGAACCTCCCGTGGACTCCATGGGCTGCAGGGGGACCTCCTGCTTCCCCTCCATGGCCTTTACCACAGCTAGCAGAGGGTTTTCAGCTCTGGCGCCTGGAACACCTCCTCCCCCACCTTCTCCACTGACCTTGGTGTCTCCATGTTGTTTTCCCCTCACATATTTTCACCTCTTCCTCCTCCTCTAGCTAAAAAGAAGTGCGTGCTCACATTGTTTTGATTTATTCTTAAATATGTTTTCACAGAGGCATAACTAACATCTCTAATTGGTCCAGACTTGGCCAGCAGCATGTCCGTCACCTTCAGAGCCATCAGAGATTGGCTCTACTGGACTTGGTGAAAAACTTCCAGAACCTTCCCACAAGACACACAGGAGCCATCTTTGTGCCTCTCCCCACCCTTCAGACACTTCTTCGGGCCTACTACAACAGCTTTTGAAGTGTTTTGAAGTGTTTAAATTTCTCTCAGATGCTAAAAATACCTTGCTGATGTTCTGGGCTAAGCAAAACCACCACATGAATGCACTAATAAAGTGAGAGCAAGTATAAAATTGTTAAAGAAATCACAAAGATGCTACAACAACTGAATGTTGTTTCAAAAACTGAAATCTAAAGCTACAAAACAGCAACATAATTATGAAATGCAGAACTTTTTCTTGGGCAAAATATAGAAATATGGTGTGAATTTTCATAAGTAGCTGTATTAGTTAGTTGACCTATTCAATCAAGTGTAATAGTTTGTAGTATATGTTTTATTCTGATTTTAAGCATCATATGTTGGAATATTTGTTTGTAATTATGCAAGCCTTGAAATAACTTCTGTGTTAATAACTTATATCCTTGTATCAACTTGAGCCACAGAGATATTGTTTCTGATGGAGTATCTGAGCAGAGAGTGCTCTGTAAGGACAAAGTTTCTCCCATATCCATTTGTTGTAAAGTGCTTCCTTGAGAATAGTTTTGATGAGAAGTGTGTGATGGGAGGTAAAAGATTTCAAGCTTGCATGGGGAGACCAGTGTTGTTTGATGATAGGGAAGGCTCCTACATGTGGTTATCACCTACTGAACAAATAAATGTATGTCGCTGTTGAGCCGCTAGCAGAGAAAAAGACCCGGATTCTCAGCGTGGCAAGAAAAGAGAGCTTTATTATTTTGATTCCAACTTATATAGACTTTTCAGAGGTCACCCAGATTGGTCAGTCAGAAACCTCCCCCTAGGCCTGATTGGCCAGGCCTGAACTGTCCAAATCTCGAGACACTGTTTCAACAACATCCAAACTTTATCTTTGTTTATAAAACACAGGAGAAAATTCTCATGGGAAAGACCTGTGCTAGCCACAAATGTATTTATTATAGCATATAGCATTGTGACCGAAACCCCCTGCTCCCAACATCTGGTAATGTGGTTAGCATAACTAATGCCATTTTATAAGGCAGGCAGCCACTCTGTGACCAAGTGGGTCATGTATTCATTCCCTTTCCCTTATTAGCAGGCCATGAAGGTCCTGTGCACCAAGTAGGCAAACCAAACGTTTCTTCTTTCCATCCCTAATGTGTTCAAGAAAACTAGGCATCAGGCCAATTACTCCCTTCCTTACTGGCCTTGAAGGTCTCAAGACCAAGCTAACCAGGTGTTGTTGATAGCCCCATCACAGAACAGAGAAGCATAACAGCGCACACAGCACTGTCTATAAAATCAAACAGTTGCAAGTCTGAAGTGGGGAACTTGAACTGGAACTGCTGCTAAACAGTAAGGACTGTGACCCCCCCCCCGGTGGCCAGGGTTGCCTCCAAGGATTAAATAACTGCCTTGTATTCTTCTATATGATGAGTGAGTCTATATAATGATTGTTATATTGATACAGCAAACCATGTATTAAGATTTGACCTCATCTGCAAAGGGTCTAGGTGACTAGAAATCATAAGCCAAGCTGTATAATGGAGTGGCATAGCATAGCATAGCATAGCATAGCATAAAATAGAATAGATTTCAGTTGGAAGGGATCTGCAACAATCGTCTAGTCCAACTGCCTGAACAATTCAGGGCTGACCAAATGTTAAAGCATAGTATTAAGGGTATTGTCCAAATGCCTCTTAAACACTGACAGGCTTTGGGGCATCGACCACCTCTCTAGGATGCCTGTTCCACTGTTTGACCACTCTCTTGATAAAGAAATGCTTTCTAATGTCAAGTCTGAAACTCCCCTGACATAGCTTTGAGCCATTCCCATGTCATTGTATACCAGGGAGAAGAGATCAGCATCTCCCTCTCCCCCTCCTCAGGAAGCTGTAGAGAGCAATGTGGTCACCCCTCAGCCTCCTTTTCCCCAAACTAAACAAACCCAGAGTTCTCAGCCACTCCTCATAGGACATTCATTCCAGCCCTTTCACCAGCTTTGTTGCCCTCTGGGGGCAATTCAAGGACCTTCACACCCTTTTTAAATTGTGGGGCCCAGAACTTCACATGGTATTTAAGATGAGGCTGCCCCAATGCTAAATAGAGCAGGATAATCACCTCTTTTAACTGGCTGGTTATGCTGTGTTTGATGCACCCCAGGATGTGGTTTGCCCTCTTGGCTGCCAGGGCTCACTGCTGACTCTGATTGAGCCTGCTGTCAACCAGCACCCCCAGATACCATTCTGCAGGGCTGCTCTCCAGACACTCCTCTCCTAATTTATACTTGTGCCCAGCATTACTCCATCCCAGGTGCGTAATGTTGTCCCTCTAGAGAGTCATGTGCACCTCCTAATTTAGTATCTTCAGCAAACTTGTTAATGGTGCATTCAACTTCTGCTTCCAAATCATTGGTAAAAATGCTGAACAGGCTCTAGGATTGAGACCTGAGGAATACCACCAGCGACCAATTGCCAGACAGATGTATCCTCATTTACTACAACACTTTGAGCCCTGCCATTCAGCCAGTTCTTCACCCAGCACACCATGTGTGGAGGACCAGGCATAAGCTTGTTTTGCCTCAAACATTGTGACTGTTGCTACAGGAAAGTTGTGATTGGAAGAGAGAGTCCCATGGAGGTGGGGCAGCACTGTTCTGAGCCAACTTCCTTTTCCGCCTTGTAAATTGGAATAACACTGGCTAGCTTCTAGTCAGCAGGGACTTCCCCAAGCTTCCAAGACCTTTGGTAGATGATCAAGTGTCACTGTTAAGCAGCTAGCAGAGTAAAGAAGGCACCAGTTCTCAGTGGCAAGAAGGAATGACCTTTATTGTTTTGATTTCATCATATATATAGAGTTTTCAAAAGTCACCCAGATTGGTCGGTCAGAAGCCTTCCCCCAGGCCTGATTGGCCAGGCCTGCACCGTCCAAGTTCTGGGACACTGTTCCAATAACATCCAAACTTTATCTTTATTTATAAAACACAAGAAGAATTCTCATGGGAAAAGCCTGTGCTAGCCACAATCAAGAGGTGTTCTGCTGTAACATCCACTAGCTCCTTCAGTAGTCTGGCATGAATCTTATCAGGCACCATGGACTTATGTACATTCAATTGATTTAAATGGTCCCTTACAATTTCAGTGTCCACAAATAGAAAGTCATTGTTGTCTGATGCAACATTGGCCAGTTTCAATTCCAGTTGAGCTTTGGCCTTTTGTGTCTTCTCATTGTAGATATGAACCACAGCTCTGTAATCTTCCTGTGAAGCCTGACCTTGATTCCAGAGATCATACGATTTTATTTTTTCCTCTTGATCTCCAAGAGGAGTTCTCTGTTCAGCCAAGCTGGTCTTCTGCCCCACTTGCTTGATTTATGACAGACTGGAATTACCTGTTCCTGTGCTTCTAAAAGATGGTTCTTAAAGACTGACCAGCACTCATGGACCCCTAAGGCCTCAAAAGCAATTCCCAGGGGACACTGCTAAGTAGCTCCCTGAATAGCTTAAAGTTTTCTCTCTTGAAGTCCAGGGTAGCAACTCTGCTGTCCTTTTTTCTCATTACACTGAAAAGTTTAAATTCAACCATTTCATGATCACTGTGGCCATGTCAGCCACCTACCATCACATCTCTCATGAGTCCTTCTCTATTTGAAAATAGCAAGTCTAGGAGGGCATCTTTCCTAGTTGGCTCACTGAATACTTGTGACAAGAAGTTATCTTCCACAAACTTCAAGAATTTTGCAGACTTGCTTGTCACAGCAATATGATGTTTGGGAAGTTTAAATCTCCCACAAAGACAAGGGCTACTGATCCATAGATTTCTCCTAATTGCCTGTAGGATAACTCATCAGTGCTATCATCCTGGCTGGGCAATCAGTAGTAAACACCCACTACAACATCTCCTTTGTTTTCCATCCCCCAAATCCTCACCCAGAGGCTCTCAATCATATTATTGTTAACTAAGGGCTATACAGTCAAATCTCTCCCTTACATACAGTGCAACTCCTCCACCTTGTCTGCCCTGCCTATCCCTCCTGAACAGCCTGTAGGCCTCAATTCTAGCACTCCAATGGGATAAATTCTGTATTACTTAGGTGATTAGAAATCATAAGTTGTTGTATTGTAAATTCTGTGTCACACTACTAATAGATTTCATTACATTGATTCTGCTTGTAAAAATCCTTTCCCCAATTCTCTCTCTCTCTCTCTCTATTGCCAGTCGCTTTACGGGCTAAATTAATAAAGTTCCTCTTTGGATTGAAATTTAACTCCCTTGACTTGTTGAATTATGTGTGCTTTATTTTCTTTTTGCACTCCAAGATCATAGCTGGTACGAACCATCACGCGTCCAATTAGAAGTGGACCATGACATACTGTCATGTTCTTTTTGCCTCAAGGGAGGTTGGGTGAAATGGACCCAACATGGGACTCAAATAGTAAAATACTTGATATCTTTCCAGGATTCTGAAAATATTCTATTCCTACTAGATACTAGGAATGAGTAGTGCATTATTCAAATTCAGAAGAAAATTTCCATTGCCTTCAGTGTGAGATAGATGGGGTTCTAACTGTCTCTTTATACTGCTTTCTCACACTTAGGTCATAAGGATCTTGAAAATAGTCTTTGTGTGTTTTCACAGTCTTTTTTACATCTAGATTCACATGTAACTGTGCTATTTTTGGTACTGTTGTGGCCATAGTTATGTTTTGTGGTTTTTTTTCTAGTAATGGATGAAAAAAAAGACTATTTTTGCTTTAGCCTATAGTGAATTGTCTTAGTTTGAAAGACAGGTGTCTGCTAAGGAAGGTGGAAACCTCCCTTAGAATAGAGAATGTGACCATCCTTCCCTCCGAATTATTATAACTTTTGAATCAAGGGCTTTCAGGCAAAGATATGGGAAAAGGAATAACAATTCTTTACTAGTATGTTTAACAAGGCAAACAAGCAACAACAACAGTAGCAATAACAAACAAAAGCCAGAAAACCCAGTAGCAGATGTCCCTGGGCTGGCAAGCACTTTCCCGTTTTGTGCAGTTATGGTCACAGCCAGCAGGGGCGCTGTTGATGCTCCCACATGGGCAGGGCAGGTGCGATGACTCCTGCGCAGCTGCAGGTGGTGCTGTGGCGGAGGTCAGGTTGGTCTCACGCGGATAATGGCGGACGGGCTGGGCAGCAGGGTGGCATGCAGCAGGACAAGGTGCAGCAGGGAGCTCAAAGCAGGGAGCTGGAGTGGCAGGACTGGCCCACCCAGGCTTGCCAACAAAAGGTGGCAGAAACTCTGCAGCTGTGGCAGTGCGTTCTGGCAGGTGGGGCACTGGGCAGAGGCAGCCAGGCCCCCTCCGCAGCAGCTGCTAGCGCAGCCAGGAGGCCATGCATCCAGGAGGGGAAGAGGGGGTTGGAATTCTTCACCCCTTTCCCCAAACAGAAGCTCACCCCAGCAAGGAAAAAGAAAGCAGCCCAGAGCTGGGCTCTCTTTCTGCAGTCGCCACGAAAAAGGGGACTGCAGTTTTTCACTGTTCCCCTTCCCAAGTATGGTGAGCAAGTGAAGTCCCAATGGCCAGATAATCCCTCCCTTCACCACACCCGGCCACATCCTTTGTCTCTTACAAAAGACTAAATGGTCCTTGAATACCTGGTTGTTGTGGTTTCCTAGTAACAGAAATGGAGAAAATTCCCCCCCCCAACCTTCAACAATTAATGTTGCATATATTCTAAAATTATGGAGGAGCTCAGATGAGCTCAATTTCACCACATAATAAAAGAAAAATTTATTCAAGATAATGTGTATGGTGAAAAGCCAGACCAAACCTGTCTCTGTCTTGGGACCAGTGCTGTTTAATATCTTTATCAATGACATAGTGTGGTGGTTTTGATTGGCTCAAAACATCAGTAAAGTATTTTTAACATCTAGGAGAAATTTGGACTTCTCAAAAGCTGTTGTGGGAGGCCTGGGGAAGTGTCTGAGGGGTAGGGAGTGGCACAAAGATGGCTCCTGTGTGTCCTGAGTGAAAGTTCTGGAAGTTGTTTCATCAAGTCCAGCAGAGCCAATCTCTGATGGCTCTCAAGGTGATAGACATGCTGCCGGTCAAGTTTGGGCCAATTAGAAGTCCTGGTTACACCTCTGTGAAAACATATTTAAGAAAAAATCAAAACAAGGTAGGCACGCACTTCTTTGTAGTTGGAGGAGGTGGAGGTGAAGGTAAAAATATGTGAAGGGAGAGCAGCATGGAGACGCCAAGGTCAGTGAAGAAGGTGGGGGAGGAGGTGCTCCAGGCGCCAGAGCTGAAAACTTTCTGCTAGCCATAGTAAAGGCCATGGGGGGAGCAGGAGGTCCCCCTGCAGCCCATGGGATCCACAAAAATGCAGAAATTCACCCACAGCCCATGCCAGAGGAGCAGGTGAATGCCTGGAGGATGCTGTGATCCAGTTGGAGTCTCATTGAAAAAGTTAAAGCTACAAAGGCCTTGCAAGGGAGAGAAAGGCCTTGCTCCTGGCGTGGAAGCAGCCTGGCCTCAGCTTGGGAGAGTCTGCACCTTATGGACAAAGAGACTCATGTTGCAGCAGAATTCAGGCGGGATGTTGCTCGTGAGATTGGACGCACACCAAAGAAGTTCCCAGAGGACTGTCTTTCATGGGAGGGACCCCATGGCTAAGTAGAGAACCCCTCTCCCTAATGGACTGACCAAAAAAAAACCAAACCCCTCACCCTGCCCCCTGCCAGTGTTGTTGGTTTAGAAAGAGGGAAGGGGGGTGAGCGGAGAGACTGTTTCTTAAGAGGGTGGGGGTGAGAGCAGAGAAACTGCCTAGAGAGAGAGAGAGATAAGTAGAGATTAAGAGTATTTGTAGTAGAAGAATTGTGGTGATGAATAGATTTATGAACCTGCTCTGTGAACTAAAAAAATACCCCACACCCTGCCCCCCTACCCAAACTGTTGGTTGGAAGGAGGAAAGGAGGTGAATAAAAAATAAGTTTGTAAGAGAGAGGGGGATGAGTAAACAAAATAGTGTATAAAAAGTTTATTTTTGCCTTGCATTTATCCTCCAACTCTGTTAGGTAATTAAATCACTTTAGGACCTTAACTTTATAGCCTGTCTGCCCTTTCTTCTGTGTGTCCTCCTACCAATGTCCTATCTCATTTAACTCATGAGATTGGTGTATGTTTTTACACGTTTTTTTCCATTCCCATCTCCTGCATATCTACAGCAAAAAAAAGTCGAAATGCCAAGTGTTTAGTCAAAGTCAAATCCCGACACATAGACAGTGGGATTGAGTGCACCCTCAGCAAGTTTGCAGATGACATGAAACTGAGCGGTGCAGCTGACACAACAGAAGAAAGGGATGCCATCCAGGGGCACCTGGGCAAACGTGAGAAGTTGGCCCGCAAGAACATAATGAAGTTCAACAAGACCAAGTGCAAGGTGCTGTACCCAGGTTAGGGCAATTAGATTCAGACTAAATATAAGGAAGAAATTTTTTACAGTGAGGATGGTCAAACACTGCAACAGGTTTCCCAGAGAAGTTGTAGATGCCCCATTCCTGGAAACGTTCAAGGTAAGGTTAGATGGGACTTTGAGCAATCTGATGTTGATGCCTAAAATTGCTGGTAAAAAATTTGAGACGCAGACATGCAGTATAGGAAAAGGGTATTACCTTGGTTTAATAGGATTCCAGGTGCACCATGACAAAAAGAGCCTCCGGGTACAATGAGTGTATAATTTTATGGACCTCACCAATTAGCATACCTATCTAAAATTTCCCAATAAGAAACCTAACAAATGAAGTAATTGCCCCCTTATTCAAATTACCTCCCCCCAAAAAGGTTACAACTTAGTTTGCAAAAGCATGTCCCAGGGATGGGGCTCTTTCAAGGTTGGTGCCTCATGTTCTTGAGATTGTAGAGATTGTTTTGTCTTCTCCAAAGAATTCTGAACAAGGCTGGAATACAAGGGTTATAAACATGTGGGCTAAGATATAAGGAGTGAAAAGTACGGGAACGAGAATGGGTAAAGAGTATATATAAAAGGGTATAAAAGTATAATGAAAAAGGACAAAAAACCCATCAGGCATCATTTCCCCCCTTTTTGGAGACTAACAAGCTTTTACCTTGTTTAGTCTCTAAACTACACTACTTACAACATTGGTTTACACAACTAGCTATGGCAAAAATAATAACTACAATTACAATCATTATAAATGTTTCTTTCACCCAGGCCCAGTCTGGCAACCATGAAGTGAGGGCATGGAAGATCTGGTCAAATTTCAAGGTGTAATTTTTTGAACCCACTTCATGTAGAATTTGAGTTCTTTTCTAAATTTTTTCTAAATCTTCTCTGATTTTTAATGGCCAGTTATCACATTTATTTAGAGGTGGTAACTGGGTGCAGATTTAGGAATTGCTCATATTAAGAGCTCTGGATATATTTTTTGGATCACAGTGTTGTGTAATTTTTGGTTGAGCTTTGAGTCATGGTTATCAATTGGGCAAACAACAGATATGTAAAGAACAATTTAAACTACATCATTTTGATTTGTATAAGTTTTTGTTTTGATGGTCTCAGGGGCAGAAGCTTTCTTCATCTTGGAGTAGTGGATTTACGATCTTTTTCTAGCAACCTTTTTCAGAAGTGAGGGTGGTCAGCAAAACTTGGAATGGTCTCTTCTACTTAGCTTGGAAGGGGTTGCTGGTCTACTATTTGATGAAAACCCAGTTTTCAGGCTGAAACAGGTTAGCAGGGGTGTCTAATTTTATAACTTTGGACAGCACGACGAATTTCTGGAGCTTCTGCAAAATGGAGCTTAAGGCTGTTAAGTATTTCTGTAAATTAATTTTTTTCTTTATGTGAATTTTCCCTGGAATGTGTGGAACTTGATATGGTTTGCTATATAGGCTTTTATAGGGACTTATATTGTCTTTTTACTTTGATTGTATGTGGGCCTTTAGTAAGGCTATAGGCAAAGCTTGAACCCATATCATGGATGTTTCTTGACAGATTTTACCAATCTGGGCTTTGAGGGTTTCATTCATACATTCAACTTTGCCACTTGCTTGGGGCCTGTATGGTGCGTGCAGGTCTCAAGTAAGTCCCAGAATCTTGCTAACTTCTCCGATCACTGTTGCAACAAAATGTAGTTTTCTATCGGATGACATTCCTAAAGGAACCCCAAAGCCCGGAATTACATGGTCGAGCAAGGCTTTCACCACTTCTCTCACTGCACCGGTGCGACAGGGACAAGCTTCAGGCCATTTATTGAATACATCAACTAATACTTGCACATATTCATAATATCTTTCTTCACTTGATATTTTAGTAAAATTTATTTGCTAGTAATTTCCTGGGAGATGCCTTGCCTTGGTCGCTCTTAACTTTACTTTTTTGCTTGTGTCAGGGTTGTTTTTGCAACAGGTTTCACACTTGCTTGTTACAGATTGCACAATATCAGTTATTCTTTTCCCTATTACTACTTTTTTTAGATGTTTTAAAAGGTTTTCTGTTCTCTAGTGTGTACTCATGTTTCTTCTGTGCTATTTCTCGAAGGATCAGGGGTGGGACTACAACCTGGCCTATTAGTGTAACAGGTTACTCACCTTCTTTAATTTCAGCTTTAAAAAATTTAATTAACTTTTGGTCACTCTGATCATATTTTGTAGCAAATCCGGTTAGATCTACTTTTTTCTGTGGCACTACTGCAAAAATGCTTTTTTTTGCTATCTTTCTTGCTATTTTGTTAGCAAAGCAATTTCTTACTTCAGGAGTTTTCTCCTTTTGATGACTTTTGCAATGAAGGACAGCTACTTCTGTAGGCTTCTAGGTGCTCTGCAGGAGTGCAAGGGTTTGTTTTGCATGCTTGATTGTGGCTAGCACAGGTTTTTCCCATGAGAAATTTTCTTGTGTTTTATAAATAAAGATAAAGTTTGGATGTTGTTGGAACAGTGTCCCAGAACTTGGACAGTGCAGGCCTGGCCAATCAGGCCTGGGGGAAGGCTTCTGACTGACCAATCTGGGTGACTTTTGAGAACTCTATATATGTGATGAAATCAAAACAATAAAGGTCATTCCTTCTTGCCACTGAAAACTGGTGCCTTCATTACTCTGCTAGCTGCTCAACAGCGACACTTGATGTCATTACCTTGAGCAGTCAGCAGGCCACGTTCTTTCCAGATAGCTCTGTGGGCATGAACAACACTGAATGCATATTTGGAATCAGTTTATATGTTTAATTCTTTTTTCTCGCTCAGTTCTAGAGCTCTGGTCAGTGTAATCTATTCCCAGTTTGGCTTCTTTAGAGGCACATTCTTCAGGTCTGGTCTGCTGGAATAGGTCTCTTTCATTGTTTGCAAACAGTTATGCTCAGGCAGGTCATTAAATAATGTGGATGACAAAAACATTGCAGGGTTTACAACAAATATTGTTTTTAGGGTGACATTGTGTCCCCCCTTTTGCTCCAGCTCAGAGATCACGGTGTTAGGTACATACACGACAATGTGCTGCTCAAGGGTGAATTTCCAAGCTTCTTGTATTAGGATGACAGTTGCTGCCACAGCTTTCAGACACTCAGGCCACCCTTGGCTAACATTGTCTAGTCGTTTTGAGGAACAGGCCACAGCTCTTTGCTGATTCCCAAGGTGCTGTGCCAGTACTTTTAGAGTAACATTCTGCTGCTCGTATGTAAAAAGTTCGAAGGGCTTTGTTATGTCTGGAAGCCCTAGAGCTGGAGCAGATATCAAAGAATGTTTTAGTTGGTTAAATGTAGCTTTTGCTTTCTCTGTCCAGCTGATGGTTTCTTTCTCAGCTGCTTTAAGGGCTTTATATAAGGGGTTTTTTTGTTTTCTCTAGTCTTCTAGTTCTTTTGACAGCTGATGTTTAAATATAGTTGGGCTATTCTTAAACCCTTGGAGTAACTCTGTCCAGGTGAGCTGAGTCTCTCTTCTTGTCTCAGGATTTTCCCACTCAGATGTAAAGAGTTCTTGACTATCTTTCCTTATAGAAATCTAGGAAAAGGCACCTTTGAGATTTAAAATTGTGAACTTCTCTAGTTTATTTGTCGGTGTGGTCTGAAAAATGTAGGGGTTTGGCACAACTGAATCTATGTCTTCTATGTCTTCTGTGGTTTTGTTAATTGCCTTTAAATCTTACACTAATTTGTAACTTTTACTATTATCTTTCTTTACTGGCAGAATGGATTTTCTCAGTTCAAATTTTAAAGGTTGAAAGAAAGGCCGTGTTTCACTTATTCTTGTGGCACTGGTTACTTTTACAGTACTTTGACTCAGTTTTTCCTCAGCCTGCCTCAAAGGAGCTTCTAGGACAGCTTCTTTCTTTCTTGGTTCATCTCTTTTAGATCTGGTGTGTTTAGCTACTGGACTAGCAGCCTTTATAGCTTCTCGGGTTACCACTCCCCTCTTCTGCCCGGTAAGCTCACTGGCTGCTGTGGTTGCAGCCCCAGTCTCGGTCTCCTTCTCTTCCTCGGAGTTATCTGCCTTGAATTCATCTGGCTCGCTCTTATTTGCGGCTACTTTTCTTTCAGCTCTGTCACTGTAGCGGCTGCTGCCTCCCGCCCCCCCCTTTCCCAGCTTGGGAGGGGTCAGGTACGGCAGCAGATGCACTTCTTTCTCCGCCTGGACCTGCCTCCGAGCCCCCCCTGCCTCCGCCCTCAGGGTGGCCCGGGGAGGGTGGCCGCGGAGGGGGCAATGGCGACCCATCCTCCATCTTTAGCCCTACCGTGGCAAGGGGGAGGGGAGCCGGCGGTGGCCACCGATCTCTTAGCTCCAGTGCCATATCGGCCCGGGGCAGGGAGGGGGGGCTGCCGGCAGCGGCGGCGGTGGAGGACGGAGCTAGCTTCCCGCCACCTCCTCCGATCCGGCTGGCTCTTGCAGCGACAAGGGGTAAGATATTCTTTTCTGCAAGGCAGGCAGCCTTTTTTCATTTGTTTGTACACTTTTTCCTGATTCAAGAATATAGAAAACAACTCTGCATGCTTTAATTCATCAAACCTGCCTTGGACTTGAAGCTCTACTGATAGTTTTGTGATTAATTGGTCTTCTAAAAGGCCTAGATTGGTTCATTTCTCTCCCCCCTCCAGTTCCAACACAGGCTACACTCACAACGACAGCTTAGATAATTCCTCTATGTACAGAGTGGTGTTCCTTCCCATTAGATCTTGCCAGTTTTTAAAAATCAGACCTAGTGGTGATTCGCCCCAATGGAGCTCAGAGACACTTCAGAGACCAAGTCAGAGAAGTGGGTATTTGCTTTATTCGGTGCACCGGGTGTGTGGGGAATTGTTTCTACCAAACACACATACCTCAGTACCCCAAAGACACAGTGTTATAAGTAAAATCATGAATATTAATTACATTCTTCAGGATAGGAGTGGTTATACAAATCATTTCTCAGAAGTCATTAATATCATTAGCATGTGCACCACGCATGCTTCGTATATCCTGGTGGTCTTTGGAGAACCCCAAAGCCCCCTCCAAAGTGATGGTCCTTCATGGGATGATTCAGGGGTTTCTGTGCTGGTTTCAAATGCATGCTTAGCTGATAAGCCATCAGGCCAGAGCTGTTACCTACAATTTGAATTTAAGAGTTCAGCCTTCAGCCCTGGAAGCCACAGACAGGCACCTGTGCTGGTGGAAGGGGGGCAAAAGCTCAGAGAATCTTTCTCAATCCCCCCTTTTCTTTTGTATTTTGTAATTCTTTAGAAATCTTGTATGTCATGAAAGTAAATACCTTTCTCAATTTTATGTCTAAGTTTATACTTTTGCCATTGAACATAAGCCTCGCAATTTCAAGTACATAATATCATACAACAATAACTACTATTGCAGTCAGTAAATAACAATGCAATAACACAAATAACTATTACATACATTTTTAAGTTAGGATTACCATAATTGCAACAGCTTGTATTTTTAACTGTACATACTCTTTCTCTTTCGGCATACAGCAAATCTATAGTTAATTTGTGAGATGCTCTTTATCATGATTTGCTGTGTTTTTATGGCATCTGCAGTGGCATTCATTATGGTCTCTACAATGGTAGAAAGATTCTTCTTTAGTTTACTTACTTCAGGCCAGGGTATAAACTACCTGGCAAAACTGTGAAAATTGGTGGGTTTATATATGTCTTGGTTTGAAAGACAGGTGTCTGCCAAGAGAGGTTGAACCCTCCCTTAGAACAGAGAATGTGATTTTTTTCCCTCCCTCCGAATTATTTAATTTTGTAAATCAAGGGCTTTCAGGCAAAGGTATGAGAAAAAAAAAGGGAATATCAGTTCTTTACTAGTATCTATAAACAAACAATAACAATAATAGCAACTACAACTAGAACCAGAAAACCAATAGCAGATGACTTGTGAGCTGCCAAGCCTTTTCCCGTGTGGTGTAATCACGGTTGCAAGCAGCAGGGGCGCTGTTGAGCTCTCGGCCGGGCAGGGCAGGTGCGATGACTCCCGAGTGGCTGCAGGTGGCGCTGTGGCGCAGGGTCAGGTCAGCATCCGGCAGCTGCAATGGCGGGCAGGCTGAGAAGCATGCAGGGCAGCGAAGCAGCTCGGAGCAGCGAGAAAGCAGGGCAGCAGGGGCGGGCGCCGGCTCTCTCTCTCTCTCCCCGGCCAGCGAGGCAGCGAGGATTTCTGCAGTCACAGCAGATGCCGCGGTCTCGTGCGGCAGAGGGCGGGGGCAGGCAGCAGAGGCCGCGGGACTCTCCCGGCAGCAGCCGCGAGGAAACGCAGCCCGGGGAGAAAACGTGCCCTTCCCAGTGGGGAGAAAGGTTGAATCAAAGCTCACCCAGCCAGGAGAAGAGAAAAACAGGGCACAGTTGGATTCCCTCCGGTCCCAGGCGAAGAGCAAAAAGAGCAGCCTCTCCTCTCAGCGTCCGAACCACGAGAGAGAGTTCCAAGGGCTGGCTCTACCCTTACCCTGCCCTGCCCAAGCCCAGCTTTTGTCTTTTACAAAAGACTTGATCGCTCTAAACATCTAACTATTTGTTGCTTAGTAACAGGAATGGGAAGAAATTCTCAACCCCCGACAATATATTAGTATAAAAGTTCTGAGTAAGCTTTGTTAGTTGAGGAACAACACTAATGTGGAGAGATACTGGTTGAGCAGTTATTTTGAAGAAAAAGAAGAAAGACAGAATCTATAGAAATTCTAAGAGGAATGTTAATTCTTTTGGCTTTCTTGGGCCTTCCATCCCCTAGCAGGTTTCTTTGGAGTCTGGGATGGGGAGAATGGAGCACTGCCTCTGCTGTGTGCATGGCTGGCTCCACTATAGGGCTGGGCTTAGAGCTCTGTGCAGCACTGCCTCTGCTGTGTCCATGACTGGACCTCACTGGAGGGCTGGGATGCTCTGGGGCTGAGTTAAGGGGCAGTTCACTGTCTCACCAGGGCAAGGCCTGACCTGTCCCTTCCCCACACACACACCACACACACAGGCATTTTGAAGTGTTGCAGAGACATTAATTTTTCCAGTTTTGGCAGCTCACATCATGGCTCCAGACAGTGATCAGGACCACTGATAGCTTTTCTTGCTTGTAAAATGGGGTACTTTTCTTCTTCACCTTGGTAGAATTTCTAGCAAACAGAGCAGAAAGGAAAGAGGAAAGCATAAAGGATAACTGACTAAGACTCTCATACTGTTAGTTTTTTGCTTGTGATCCATTAGGCTATCTTTTCTCTCCTTTTCAGTCTTTTGTTTTACTCTCCGTAAATCTAGATTATCTTTCAATTTACAGAAAAAATATGGTCACAAATGTTAGCCACTCACATAAATCAACAGATGTTTAGGATCTTTTTATACGATTTTGCGAGCTTTTTCTAGGACTTCAAATGTGCTACTGAAAAATGGCACTTTTAACTGCTATTTTAAATTTAAAATCATCTTTTAAATTGCAGAGCCCAAAGCCTGGCAGATTGGTCTATGACTTTTAGCGATTTTTCAAAGGCAGTATTGTTGCCCGAACCGAGGAAACACAAAACAACCGAAGTTATTTTATGCGGTGCTTTATTGAGGGCCCTGGGGACCTGGGACTCGCGTCCAAAAGTCAGAGCCCCAACCTGCTACAAAATCACTGAGTATATATATGTTTTCTTTCCAAATTGCTTCATCTCAACGAATTTGATTTCTAGACACATCTACCTGATTTATGATTACATTGTGACTTTGTTTTTCGTTAACTGAACATTCTTTATCATCATTAATCTACTACACCCTATTAGATAAGTCACACACTCCACTTAGCAGATTACTTAAATAAACAAACTGTTCTATAGCTACATTCCTTAGACAAGTCTTTCCACCCTCATCAGTATGCTCTATTGATCCTTTTGATCGCTACTGGCAACTTCGCTACACAACAGTGTTTACACTCAGGCCTACTGATCCCTCCAAGCCTTAGCATGACTACTACTAAAGTCTTTATTCATGGTTTTGCAACAAGTCCCCCCTTTTGAGCATTCTTCAATTTCCAAGTTGCAAGGATGCTCAAATCTCAAAGTCTTTCTTCTCTATTTGCTGGAGGAGGTGTGGAAGACGTTGCATTCCTGGTCATTGCATTGATCAGCCTTCGGGTATGTAGGCGCTCCCTTCCAATGGTTCCTAAAATACATTTATAAACTCCAAAGATAATTAGAATCAAAATCAAAACCATTATCGCATACTGAATCACCGATGATATCCATCCAGATACCTGGAGTCCTAAAGAGCTAAACACTTCTCCAATCCAATTATGTTCTGCTTCCCTTTCGAGATCTTTTGTTTTGTCTTCTATTTGTTCTAATTGTGAAATGTCCTTTTCCACATCAATAGTTACATTTGGGATATGGATGCAACAATGATCAATTTTCTGGCTCAAATATCCACACACTCCATGTTCCTTCAGTAGGAGCATGTCAAGAGCCATTCTATTTTGTAATGTCATTCTTGTGGTAGCCTGTAACTGAATATTGAAATCTTTAAATCCTTTCTTAGTGGCTGCTGCCAATCTTTCAGTCTGCCCCATTTGTTTGTAGAGCATATCCCTGTTCCGATATGAAGCTACAGGTGCAAACAAGGATTCCAAAGCCCACCCGAATTAAGTCCACTGGTTGGCTCATGCCATTCGTTTTCATCATCCAAGTCTCGTTTAGTCCTAGCTGATTGTCGAGTCAAATTAGACTGTTTCCAAAACGGACATAAGGTCGGAATTCCTAAAGTAATTTGTGTGACAGGCCCATCTATTGGCATATGGGTGGTCCACTTTCCATGCCCCATAACCCAAACTAGGTTTCCTGGACTTCTGATAGTAGTAGATTTACAACTGATGTTTCTCTTCCCATTTTTATCTCCTTGAATTTGGTCTGTAATTGTATGGTTGTATCCTCGACATTCACATCCCCATTTTAGGAAAACTCTTACTGGTACGAGCCCTATTTTACCTTTTGGTGTGTCACATGTGATTACTTGGGTACAATTCCAAATGTCTTTTTGGTCCCTCTTCTCCCGTCTGGTAGTCTGGAGGTTCATTACCTCAGTGTAAGTCTGGTTTTTACTTCCTGTCCATTGTATGCACCAATTAACTTGTCCTAAGTAGCTATATGTTTCTAAAAGGCTTGGTCCCCAAATTGTTCCCCATTCGTCTTCTAAAGACTGGGTCTGGGTAACATTTTGACAGACTTCTTCCTCTCTAATCTTTTGTTCCTTGAGAGTCACTTTGTTACACGGTTCTGAAACAGGCCCTGAAACAACACACTTATTACCTCTTGATGTTGTCAGCCATGCATAGTATCCTGGCATCTGCCTGCATTGGTGTTCAGTAACCCTTCGGATCAACATACAACCCTCTTTCCAGTCATAGTACTCATGAGGAACCAATCTACAGCTCCAAGTTACATTTACATATGCCTCAGGCAAATCAGTGACGGGAACTATTCCCCATGGAATTGGTTCTCCCGCTGCTCGAGGCAGAGGTAAACAAGCAGTGATTTTAGAAACATTCTGCATTTCTCCAAAGTCTCGAATTAAACCTACAATTAAGTTTTCTTGTTCTGGGTTATGGTGAAAAACCCAGGTTTTATTTCCAATTTCAACATCTCTAATTCTTCTTTTATTTATTCGTGCTCTAGTAAGGGATACCAAAGTCACAGCGTGTGTCCACCATGCATCTTGGGCAATCCAACACCAATATGTCCCTTCATCCTCTGGTTGAACATCCTGTATCACTAAAGTTAACATGCCTCCTAATCGCTTCTCTAATTGGTATTTCCCCCCTTCCCGGACATTTCCTTTCTTAAACCACCATCCGAACTCAGAGAAAACAATTCCACGCTCTGGTTGGCAAACTAAAACTACAGAAGTACCACGGACCGCCTGGTAAATTCCATGGGTAGGTCTTAACCCATCCATTAGATGACTTTTTCCTTGTACTTCTCTCTTCCTGTATCCCATCATAGAACCACAGCTTATCACACAGAGATATAATCCCTCATTTTTCCCTACACGTGCCTGAGTATCATTTAACCATCCAATTCCACTATTGCTTCCTGCCTGCAGGTCACTCTTTCCTTCCGGCCTTTCCCACATTATCTGTCTAGCTAATTTCCACCAAGTAACCGTGAACATGCTGCTACATTCATGTTGGGCTATGAATGAGCAATTTATTTTTGAGGGCGGACCATCCCACATGTCAACTGATGCTTGGTAAGGTGAGACTTTTATTGCCGAGTTGCTTTGCCATGTCATAACCCCTAGTGCGATTCGTTTATAATCAAAACTCCACCTAATTTTTACCAGACATGTATATATCCCAGCACTTTCCATGCTAACGTTGGTAAGCTGTAATGTGGTATTGCCTCTTTGTGTGTCCTTATCCCAAAATGTACTATTGATAACATTAGTGAGTGTTTGCTCTTTGCTCCAATATGTACTTATCTCATCGACTCCAGCTCCCTGGTCATCAGTGATTTCACAAGTCAAGTTTACAGTCATTCCTTCCATTGCTCCGATTACAGGATCTGAAACAGTGACAAGTACATGTTCATCAACGGGTAATATTTTTAGCATAACCAGAAATACAGCAATTACAATTTTCATTTTGCTCGTAAAATCAATCGCGTGGGGGACACGACTTGGGATTCCCACTGAGTTGGCATCTTCTTGACTCGCGTGTAATGTATCCAGGAGTCGATTCCGGCCACTTTGATTGCTGTGAATGTTGTTAGTATCACCTGATACGGGCCGTCCCATGATTCTCTCAGTGGGTCTGTGAACCAGTTCTTCACGTATACTTGGTCTCCTGGTTGAACATCATGCACAGGGTTTTCCAGTGGAAGAGGTCTGTTCCACTGCAGGGTTCCACGCAAGGCACTGAGAACTCTATGCAGAGAAACAACATAATTATATACTGCCTGATCCCCTACCACATGCGGGTCTCCTTTTAAAATAGTTGCATGGTAAGGTTTTCCATATAGTATCTCATAGGGGCTCACGCCTAACCTTTCCCTTGGCTTAATTCTAATTCGGAGGAGAGCAAGTGGCAAAGCCTGAGGCCATTGTAATTTGGCTTCTTGACTGTTGGGGAAGATGAAATAGGAAGGCCTTACAGATATGATAGCCTTGCAAAAGATGATGAGAATATGGGAAATATGAGCGAGATTAAAATGAAAACAAGATTCGAGTTGTAGAGTAACTAGAGAACAATGGTATGGCCAAGGCAGGTAATCCCCCTTCCTGATTGAACAATGCCCTCTGCCCAGGCAAGTCCAAGGGCCAGGGCTGACCTTACATGCCTGATAGAAATCCCAAAAAGGCAGTTTTTCTAAGGTTTGAAACAAGACCCTATATGCTAATGTGATGATTCTTATAGGCTGTATGTAAATGCTGTAGGACTTGTAGTTTGTCTTAGATTGGTTAAAGAAGAGTTGAATATTCAACAGAGAAGACAATTTATTGTATTGTAAAGGGCAAATCGCTCTCTTTTAGCTTTCTTCTTTCTGCTCTCTCTCTCTCTCTCTCTCTCCCCTCTCTGCTGGCCTGCTTGGAGTCGCGTCTTGCGACTCAGCAGGCCTCTCACCCCCACTCTATTTCGCAATAAACCTTCATGTTCTAAAACTCATCTTTAGAGATCTTGTCCCTATTTTTACCCCCATAACTAAACCCCACGGAGTCAATTCTTACACTTGACAGATTTTCTTAATTTGGCCCTTTAAAGTTTGATTCATTCTTTCTACTTGCCCACTAGATTGCGGTCTCCAAGGAGTATGGAGATTCCAAGCAATATCTAACATCCGTGCTACATCCTGCACAATATTAGCAATGAAGTGAGGACCTCTATCTGATGACAACCCCAAAGGTACTCCAAATCTAGGTATTATCTCTTTCAAGAGAGTTTTCACTACTTCTTTTGCCTGATTAGTCCTACACGGAAAGGCCTCTGGCCACCCTGAAAAGGTACACACATACACCAGGATATATTTATACCCTTGTGCTTTGGGTAATTCTGAAAAATCCACCTGCCAATAATCTCCCGGTTCTGGTCCTACTTGTAATTTTCCCATCTGAATCTGTTTCCTGACAATAGGATTATTCTTTAAACAAACTGGGCACATTGCATTCACCCGTTTTGCCAACGTTAACATCTGATTGGAAATTATTTCATTCTTCAAAAATTGTACCAATGCTTCTGCTCCCCAATGACTTTTGTTATGTTCAGCTATGAGGATGGCCTTCATTATCTGTATGGGAACAACTACTTGTCCTGTATTGGTTATGTACCATCCTGTTGCTCCTTTCCGAGCTTTCAATAACATGGCTAGTTTCTCATCATCCTGTGAATACTTTGGAGCTTGTTGCATATAAGGTGTAACAGGGTTTACCTTAGTTGGTATGAGAGCCATCTGAGTCCATACTTGACGAGCTGCCTGCTTTGCAGTTACATCTGCTAAATGATTACCTTGGTAGATTTTTCCTTCTTCATTCCGATGTCCCCGGACATGCATAACGGCCACTCGCTCTGGTCGGTGTACAGCATCCAACAATGCTAACACTTCTGTGCGATGTTTTATTACAGCCCCTTGGGAATTAAGAAGTCCTCTTTCTTTCCATAGTGCTCCGTGAACATGCACCACACCAAAGGCATACTTGGAATCAGTCCAAATATTTACCCTTTTCCCAGTGCTCAATATCAAGGCTCGAGTGAGTCCAATGATCTCAGCCTTTTGGGCTGACGTACCTGGTGGCAAGGCTTGTGCCTCCACAACTCGAGTAACTGTAACCACTGAATATCCCGCATACCTGGTACCGTTTTCCATAAAACTGGAACCATCGGTGAATAATTCCCAGTCTGGAGCATCCAGGGGTTCATCCTTCAAATCCGGTCGGCTCGAATAAACTTGTTCAATCACTTCCACACAGTCATGGGAGAGCTCATGTTCTTCCATCTCACTGTGGAGGAACTCTGCTGGATTAATATGATTAGTCGTTTGGAGTTCTATGTCATCTTGTTCTCTTAGAATAGCTTGATACTGCAGCATTCTACTGGAAGATAGCCAATGACCCCCCTTTTGCTCCAAGACAGCTAGTACCATGTGGGGAACATACACCGTCATTCTTTTTCCCATGGTAAGTTTCCTGGCTTCCTGAATGAGAAGTACCGTAGCCGCAACGGCCCGCAAGCATGACGGCCAACCGGTACTTACAGTGTCCAGTTGTTTGGAGAAATATCCCACAGGCCTCTTCCAGGATCCCAACTTCTGGGTTAGAACTCCCAATGCTAGTTTCTGCCTTTCATTCACATATAATTGAAAGTCTTTGTTTAAATCTGGCAACCCCAAGGCCGGGGCTTCTTTTAATGCTTGTTTCAAATCCTGGAACACCTTCTCCCTGTTTGTATTCCATTTCAATTGGGATTCTTTTAGAGCCTCATATAGGGGTTTTGCTATCAGGCCGAAATTCGGAATCCATAGCCTGCACCATCCAACCATTCCCAGAAAGGATCTTAACTCCTGGTGATTTCTAGGGAGTGGAATGGAGCATATAGCTTCAATTCTATTAACCCCCAAACGTCTGAGGCCTTGTGTTAGCTCACATCCTAGGTACAGGACGCTTTCTCTGACCAGTTGTACTTTTTCCTTGGATACCTTGTATCCTGCTTGCCCCAACATATTCAATAATGCAACAGTTAATCGGAGGCATACCTTCTTGTCTTCTGTGGCCAAAAGAATATCATCTACATACTGCAATACTACATAAGAATGTGGAGATTCTCTCACCTGAGTCGTTTTCCATTCTTCTAATTCCTTTGCCAATTGATTACCAAAGATGGTAGGGCTGTTTTTGAATCCTTGAGGCAGTCTGGTCCAGGTGAGCTGTTTCTTCCTTCCTGTCATTGGTTCTTCCCATTCAAAGGCAAAATACTTCATGCTCTCTATTGCCAGTGGGATGCAGAAGAAGGCATCCTTTAAATCAATCACAGTGAACCATTTAAATCGTTCCGATACAGATGTTAACAATGTGTAAGGGTTGGCAACCACCGGGTGAATGTCTTTAACTATCTCGTTTATAGCCCTTAAATCTTGAACTAATCTATACTTACCATTTGGTTTCTTCACCGGGAATATAGGAGTATTATACTCTGATTCACATTCCTTTAATAATCCTTGCACTGTAAACTGTGCTATCAGTGGAGCTACTCCCTGCCGAGCCTCTGCTTTAATGGGATACTGTTTTATCCTAACCGGTTTAGCTCCTTCTTTTAGCTCAACTACCACCGGCTGGGCAACCTTTGATTTTCCCGGAGTTCCCACCTCCCAAACCCAGGGTACCACTGCATGTTCAATCTCTGTTGGGATTGGTACCGGGTCCACTTCTTTTATTGCAAATATTTTCCCGATTTCTTCATCCGGAATTTCCAATTTAACTCGACCCTGTTCAAATATAATTTTAGCATTTAATAGAGACAGCAAATCCCGTCCAAACAGAGGCTGAGGGCAGTTTGGCATATACAAAAACTGATGATCCAGTTCCTTTCCTCCGAATTTTAAATTAAGGGGTTGTAGAAAAGGCCTTTCCTCCAATTTTCCTGTAGCTCCTATTACCTGTATAGTTGTGTCACTTATGGGTCCCAACCGTTTATTTAAAACTGAGTGAGTAGCCCCTGTATCAACCATAAATTCCTGCTCCTGTCCGCCTATTTCTATTCTCACCTTCAGATCCCGGTCTAGTCTGTTTTGATTCTTATAGTTTCCTAACATCATTGCCTGTGCTTGTGTCTGGGCGCCATCTACCGGCGGTACGGGGAAACCTCCCATCAACCCTACATTACTCATCCCAATCCCGTTTCTTACAGGACACTCATTCTACCAGTGTCCGAATTGACGACAAAATGCACACTGATTAGGACCCAACTGTTCCTGTCTACCCTGGCTCATCCCTGCGACTAAAAATCCTCCTCTCCCCCGAGCGAATCCTCCCCTTCCCTGTCCAATTCCCCTTCCTCCCCTTCCCCGGCCCCGTAACCCCCCCCGAACCGCAGACTGCTGAATTACTGCAAGAATTCCGGCTTGTTGTCGTTTAGCCGTTTCCTTTTCTCTATTATTATAAACTTTCCAAGCTACCTCCAACAGCTTATCTAAGCGTCGTGTGTCTTCCCCTTCTAATTTCTGCAACTTTTTCCTAATATCCTCTTGTGACTGTCCCATAAACAACAATGCCAATTGTAACTGACCTTCTTCCTTCTCCACATCCAAACTAGTGAAACGCCGTGCTGCCTCTTTAAGTCTCTCTAAAAATGCTGAAGGGGATTCATTCTTTTCTTGTTTTATTGAGTATAGCTTAGACCAATTTAGGGTTTTAGGCATCCCAGTCCGGACGCCTTCAATCAATAATTCCTGATACCTTTTTAACCTCTGTAAACCTTCTAACTCATTCGGATCCCACTCTGGATCATCCCCAGGGACCAATTGATCTATTGTTTCCCCCATTATCAATCGTAACCGGAGTTGTTCCCTAGATCGTTCTTTGGTTGCTCGTAAGACCATCTCTTTTTCTGTAGAATCCATTAATGTATCTAATAACACTTGTAAATCATTCCAATCCGGATTCTGAGTTTTAATTATCATCTTCACCACCCTGGCCACCCGTTCTGGGTCCTCCCGATAACTCCCAGCTGATTGTTTCCAAATCACCAAATCCCCTGGAGAAAAAGGTACTTTAATAATAACTTTCTCACCACGGGGGCCCATGGCTTCCCTTAAGGGGGCTATCATTCGGGGTTCCTCTTGATTCCGCCTTCCCTGTCTAGTCCGTGCCGCTATGGGGTTCTTTGTATGCTTCGGGAGCTTGGGGAAGGAGTTTGGGGACGGAGGGTGACTGAGGTATGACTTACTCCAAGTCCTTCCGGGGATTGTATATTATTTTCCTCATTAGTCTCATCCTCATCAGTATCAGTATCATCTATGTCTCCCTCCCCACTTCTGCACGGCGGAGCAGAGGGAACAGGACAAGGGGGGGCAACCATTAAAGATAAATCTTCACCTTGACTAGAAAACCGTACTGCACATTTCACACAGGTTTCACGCGCTTTGCACCCAATACATTCATTTTCATCAGTCCCCGCTTGCAACAATAGCATACCACACTCCTTTTGCCACTCTGTTTTAGACCCCAAATAACGGAACAAATCCAAATAAGGTACCTCATCCCATTTCTCATTGTCCCTTAGATAATACATCAATGAATTAATTATGTTCTCATCAACAGTACCATTGACAGGCCATTCCGGTCCCCCCTCAGAAGCATAGAGAGGCCACACATGATTACAAAAATCTATCATTTTTCCTTTGCTTAAGTCTTGGTAAAACCCAGCACTTTTCCATCTTCCCAGCAAGCATCCTAATGGGGTGTTCCCCGGTACTTTACCATTAGCTTGCACCAATGCTTTAAAGGTTTTAAAAGGCATCATAGCAAAACAGAAAGTAACATGCAGAGAATAACAGGTAACATGCAGAGAATACAGATTTCAACAGCACCAAGTATAGAAAGAGGACAGCAACCAAACCAACCAAATTGCCACTTCTCGTCGCCGCGAGGGGCAAGTGCTGAACCTGCGTAGCTTTCGCTTCGTCTTATGGTCAGCGCCTAGGCATCCCCAAGACGTCTATAACCCAACCCTGCGAGGTTCGCCGCCTCGTCTTATGGGCAGGTACCCAGTATTAAACAAATAAAGCACCTTACGGGCTTACCTCCTGCAGTTGTCCGACAGGCGCGGGGGTCGGGCACGAACTGATGACTCCCCGAGAATCACCCGGTGCCGGCGTGGAGTAGATCAGGACGTGAGCCGCCCCAGCCACCTTCGGAGTCCTGCCGCGGTCGCCAGAAAACTGTTGCCCGAACCAAGGAAACACAAAACAACCGAAGTTATTTTATGCAGTGCTTTATTGAGGGCCCTGGGGACCTGGGACTCGCGTCCAAAAGTCAGAGCCCCAACCTGCTACAAAATCACTGAGTATATATATGTTTTCTTTCCAAATTGCTTCATCTCAACAAATTTGATTTCTAGACACATCTACCTGATTTATGATTACATTGTGACTTTGTTTTTCGTTAACTGAACATTCTTTATCATCATTAATCTACTACACCCTATTAGATAAGTCACACACTCCACTTAGCAGATTACTTAAATAAACAAACTGTTCTATAGCTACATTCCTTAGACAAGTCTTTCCACCCTCATCAGTATGCTCTATTGATCCTTTTGATCGCTACTGGCAACTTCGCTACACAACAGTGTTTACACTCAGGCCTACTGATCCCTCCAAGCCTTAGCATGACTACTACTAAAGTCTTTATTCATGGTTTTGCAACAGTATTTTCCTTTTGTGGGGCTTAGCATTTTTAAACACTGGACAAACAAATATGCATTAAACAGCAACAGTTATAAATACTTAGTAGAATAGCCAGCCATCCTTTTGAAACCTTTTAATTTTAAAAATGAAAATATTTTGTTATTGTTATATTTCAATTTTCACAAATTTAGATTTAAGCTCATGTAGCTTTCTCTTTTTTTTCTGGCTTACTTAGCCCTTTGTATCTGAAGCCATACTTGCCATTACAATTATTACAAGGTTTTGCTAGGATAGCTGACTGTGGATAACACTGTTCTGGAAATACAAAACGCAAAACCATTTAATGTGTTTCATTTTGGCGTTGCAGCTTTTAACCGATTTACTGTATGTTATATTGTCCAATATTGTTCTTTTGTGTCCTCTTTGTCTGGAGTTTCACATTGGAGAGGAGTCTCTGGCCATAGATCTCACAGTTGTGAGGGAAGTCAGCAGTTCTTTTGCTTCTGTGGCTTGAGTGGTTCCTTGTCTCACACAGCTTTTTATCTGATGAGGACACACTGAAGGATGTTAAAACAAACTTGCACAGTGATAACACATGTTAGAGTGGGGAGAAGGATGAATTCTTGCCTCTTTCAACTCCCCATTGGAAATTCTTATACAAATCAAGTTTTTAATAAGTGAGAAATTAAGATTTCATGAATTAATGTTTTACTCTTGCAGGTTAATAAACTTCTTTTTTTTTCTTATAATTTCTTAAATGCATGTATTACTCTATATGCATATTTAGAATTAGTAAAAATATTCACTATTTTGTCTTGATATACTTTGCAGGATTTTATAAGCACTTACAGCTCTGCTGCTTGAGCTGACTATGTGAGAGGCAATGTTTCACTTATTTTAACTTCCTTTCATTAATGATAGTGTATTTTTCAAATTGTTACTCTTCTAGTACTTTTGAAGACTCACTACTAAATACATTTTCTCCCCAGACCAGGGAGTGCCTCGCGAATCTTCCCTAGCCTGGGTCTGGAGATTTATCACCAGAATGCTGTGCAGTCATGGGGTTTTTTTTCAACTTCTTCAAGGAGGCTGAGTCAAACCCCTTGTTTTTTGTTTGTTTTTTTTTTCTTAAATACTCTTACTTTACTAGACAAGATTCACAGTACAATAACTGTGCTGGTCATCTACTCAGATGCTTTTTGAGTTAATAAATCTTTAGCTTGGTGTGAAACTTACAAGGTATATTCTCATTGTCAGCCTTCGGGCTTCATTTACCATCAGAGCTTTGGCTGCACAACTTTTGCACACAGTGCGGCCAGCCTCTGGCTACATTCTGAGACAATGAATAGCTGTCAGCCACCGGATTTATAAAATGAGCATCAGGCCACCGTGTTCTCCAAAAGTGGCTGTCAAATTCTCAAAGCATGGGGAAGAACACTTTTTTGCAAAAGTTACTTGCCATGACAACAAACCATACAGAAAGGACTGAACCCCCTTGGGGACTTGAATCAAGCACACATTGTCACCTTCTTGGCTGCTTGAACAGCCGGGACAGTGGCTCAGAGACACACCTTGTCTCCACCTTCTCCTCAGCAGTTCTAAATTTTTTATATATTTTTTTTTTCCTCTGCAGCAGTTAATTTGCATTTTCTCTAAGGCAATTTGGCTGGCTGCTTGAAGGGTAAAGAATTTGAATTAAAAGCATTTGAGCAAACCTTTGTTCAAAAAAAAAAACCCAAAACAACAACTCAGAGTAACCCAGGCAGGAGATTTTAACTTTGAAATAGTTAATTACAAAATTTGGTATATCTTTTCTACAGACATTTTTGCTTTCAGTGCCTCTTTGGCATCACTTTTGCTTTTGCCTTTTTTATCCTTTCTTGCATACATTTGCAGTATCTTTCTAACTAGTTTCTTCAGGGCTTATTCAGCCCTTCCTCCAGCCCCCACCCGTACTACTGCTTGGGGGTGCTCATTGTCCCACAAAGTCATTCTGGTGACCTAGACAGAACTCTTAACAGACAATCCACATTTCTAAACATTCCCTCTGCAGTATCCAAACGCAGCCCTGCCCCCTCCTAGGCTCTCAGCAGGCAAGGCCAGCAGCACCACAGGTGATCGGTGTGTCCCACAGCCACCCTGCCCCAGGGGTGTGTGTTGGTTTGAAAACAAACCAGTGGGAGATCACAAGTCAAGATTGAAATTAAAAATAAGTGAAATAATACAAGGAAAAAGCACTGACAAAGTCAGATACAACCTAACACCCTGTTAGGGTGGTGGTAGCGGTCCGACTGAAGTAGTCCAGTTGAAGCGGTGATCCTGTGAAGGTCTAGTCTCCAGCTGAAGATCCAGTGTAGCTCTCGTCCTCTGGGAACCCAGTAGACAGGGCTAGCTCAGGCAGTTCCAAGGCCAGGTTATATCCACGTGGGAACACCTGGCTCCTCCCTCCTGGGCAGAGCATCCCACAATGGGATGAGATAAGTCCATGAGTCACACGATTAGCAGCTGATAGCAGCTAACAGCCCACAGCTGGTGGTAATAGAATACGTAACTACATCTATATTGCAACCTAGGTCAGGTGGCAGGGTCAGGGACTGCGTGGTGCTGAGCTCACAGCTGTCCCACAGCCCCAGCTTGGCTCCGCACCTCCCCACAGGCCCCCAGCCTGTGCATCCAGCCCCGCACCTCTGCGCTCGCTCCTGCTGCTCCGAAAGGGGAGGATACAGGGAATTGCAGCTCGCCCTGGGTCAGCTGCCAAAACTTTAGGCAAGATGGGGGAGGGTCTTGAAATACTTCTCCTCTCTTCCTTCTTTTTCCTTCTTTTTCTTTCTTTTTTACTCTAGTTACTTGCAAGCTCTATCTACTACAACATTCTATACAACTA
The DNA here is from genome assembly GCF_008360975.1 of Lichenostomus cassidix. Lineage (NCBI taxonomy): Eukaryota > Metazoa > Chordata > Aves > Passeriformes > Meliphagidae > Lichenostomus > Lichenostomus cassidix. The sequence continues at coordinate 19,595,789 of NC_139510.1, forward strand.
TATTTCAGCAGCTACACACAGGAGTTTTAAAGAGGTACTTATTAGATTCAATTAGTTATTTTTATTTCGCGGGTGTCCCCGCATAAATTTATAAGCCGGCAAAAATACAAATTAACACAGGTAAAATTTTGCACACACAGTACATGCACACACATTAAAAAATTTCAGAAGCACTCGAGCAAATAGACAATATCACTTCCTCTCACAATTAATACACGTGCTCTAAGTTTAAGTTTCACAACTGTTTCCACACACAAAACACAGAATTTTAAAGGCAAAATCAAATAGAGCAATATTAGAAAGGTGTTGGGGTCTGAGTGTTTTCAATTCAGCAGCTAAAATCTTTCCATTCAATAATATAATCAGCCCCCCCTCCAGATACTCCAAACCAACGGTTTATATGATTTATACTCATTCACTCTTTGCCACTCGCTTCGCTTTTCTCTGGCTGTTTCTGTCGCCAGAGAACGGAAATGCAGATAGAGCTCCGCTCTCGCTTCATGTCGGAGACACGTCTCATTCATTCACACTCACACAGTAACAAAATAATGTCACAGTAACACAGTAACAAAATAACAACAGACAGAACAAAAATCACAGTATGGTGTAATACAGTGAGGTCCAACCCCTTAAAGGTACCTTTCACTATAGCAGGGTCCAACCCCGGGGTCCAACCCTTTAAAAGTACCTTTTCTTGATAGCAGGGTCCAACCCCTTGCCCGGGACTAATTTAGGGAGACCCAGTCTCAACCCACCCTTGGGGACTAGCACCCCAGACCTGCAGGCATTTATTTTGAAAGTAGCAAATACCTTAATTTGGTGCAGATGGTCCTTAGTCTACTCCCGCCGTGAGCCAAAGGACAGCTGAGCTCCCCCTGAAAATTCAGGGTCGCGACTGGGAGGTCTGCTTACCCCAGGATCAGGCAGCCAAGCAGAGTCAGGGTCCCATCTGGGGTGCCAGTTTGATTCGCCCCAATCGAGCTCAGAGACACTTCAGAGACCAAGTCAGAGAAGTAGGTATTTGCTTTATTCGGTGCACCGGATGTGTGGGGAATTGTTTCTACCAAACACACATACCTCAGTACCCCAAAGACACAGTGTTATAAGTAAAATCATGAATATTAATTACATTCTTCAGGATAGGAGTGGTTATACAAATCATTTCTCAGAAGTCATTAATATCATTAGCATGTGCACCACGCATGCTTCGTATATCCTGGTGGTCTTTGGAGACCCCCAAAGCCCCCTCCAAGGTGATGGTCCTTCATGGGATGATTCAGCGGTTTCTGTGCTGGTTTCAAATGCATGCTTAGCTGATAAGCCATCAGGCCAGAGCTGTTACCTACAATTTGAATTTGAATTTAAGAGTTCAGCCTTCAGCCCTGGAAGCCACAGACAGGCGCCTGTGCTGGTGGAAGGGGGGCAAAAGCTCAGAGAATCTTTCTCAGTGGGGAATCTTGTGGGATTTTTGGGTTAGTAGATGACGCGCCACCCATTTTTCGTTTAAAAACAGAAAAGAAACAGCTGGAAAGAAAGCACTTAGCTTAAAGACTGGTGCAGGAAACGAACCCACATTTCCCATGTCTCATCCGAGCAAAGAAATCAAGTTTAAAACAGCCCGTGCGCAGATTAAACCCGTGGCGAGATTCGAACCACTACCCTTTGGTATTCGAACTTACACCTCAACCTGTGGGCCACAGCTCTCTCTGAGCCATGGCCCCCCATGAGCCACTACGCAGCTCCAGTGAGCCACTATGCAGCTTCTGTGAGTAATAACGAAGAGCGTCCCTTTCTCCTCACAGCCCCCCTGCGGGAGTGGAGTAGGTTGTGAAAACCTCTCTTTTATGTCCCCTCTGGCCACTCTCTCGCCCTTGGAGATCTCTCCAGATGCTAGCTAGCAATAAAACCGTAAAAAACACCTCTTTTGATCTTACCTCTCCTGCTGTGTTTCTGCGGTAGGTTTTCGGAAAACTCTCAGTTTTTTAATCCTGGACCGCCACTTTTTTCCCGTAGTGCCGGTGAGTGGGTAGGGGGGTACAGCGGGGTGTTTCTCTGTCTAAAATGGGAACTTGGGGTCTCCTCTGCTCCTGCCTGGCTCACCAGAACTGATGCCTAAAATTGCTGGTAAAAAATTTGAGACGCAGACATGCAGTATAGGAAAAGGGTATTACCTTGGTTTAATAGGATTCCAGGTGCACCATGACAAAAAGAGCCTCCGGGTACGAGTGTATAATTTTATGGACCTCACCAATTAGCATACCTATCTAAAATTTTCCAATAAAAAACCTAACAAATGAAGTAATTGCCCCCTTATTCAAATTACCTCCCCCCAAAAAGGTTACAACTTAGTTTACAAAAGCATGTCCCAGGGATGGGGCTCTTTCAAGGTTGGTGCCTCATGTTCTTGAGATTGTAGAGATTGTTTTGTCTTCTCCAAAGAATTCTGAACAAGGCTAGAATACAAGGGTTATAAACATGTGGGCTAAGATATAAGGAGTGAAAAGTACAGGAACGAGAATGGGTAAAGAGTATATATAAAAGGGTATAAAAGTATAATGAAAAAGGACAAAAAACCCATCAGGCATCAATGTGACTGAAGGTGTCCTTGCTCATTGCAGAACACTTGGACTAGTTGACCTTTAAAGGTCCATTCTAAATCAAACCATTCTATGATTATCTGGTTCTGTGACATAAGGATTAAAAAAAAAAATTACCTAGGTTTTTAAAAATAGTCTATCTAAACTTTTGTAAGGTCACATTGATACTGAAATCAGCCAGATAGAAAATTTCTAACACAGTTTTGAGTATTAGAAAGTAGGCATTCTTTGTTGCAACATGCTGGTCACTCGGAGCATCCTTCCTCTAATCGAGTGTGCTGAGTGTCAAGTTGTCCCGGATTAGTGATAAAATTCTCTAGGTAAGGAGAGCTCTGAACAAACGCCTCCTCCGAGAGCCAAGGGCTCTGACACCCCCTCCCCCACCCACAACAGAATTTCTTAGATGGACGTGAAGAAAAAACTATTTATTTAACAAAACCACACAGAGTGCCCTGCAAGGCACAGGGGAAAGGGAGAACAGGGGAAAAGGAGTTATTAAACCTGATTAAAAAGCTGGTAATTTTAGTGTCCTTTTTCTTCAGATGTAGTTTCTCCTCTCCAGGCCCCCTTGGGGGGCTGGGCGGACTTGCCCCAGTAGCTCCCCGGAAGCTCTGCTGTCCTCCAAGTCCTTTTGGGTTTTCCGGGCGACAAAGCAGATCGAAGAAAAGGGTCCAAATGAAGAAAAATGATGAAAAAAACCCAGAAACGGAGCTGGCCACCCCGACAGCCGTCGCAGTCTCCCGAGAGAGCGAGTCCTCCTCCCCCCCTCCTTGCTCCCCTGCAGCAAGGCTTGGGGAAAAAGTTTTCAAAACAACCCGCTCTTCTCTCCGCGGCTGGGTGTAGTTAAAGTCACAGGACCACATTTTCTGGGCATATAAGCTAACGATGGAATACTGGGTTATCATAACATCACTCCAAGACACAAGTAAATGGATTTTTTATCATTTATAATTTTTATCATTATCACTGATTATATATTCATTAGCTATCCCCACTTCCTTGACTCTATTTTACATAGTCACACCCCTTGTCAGAAGCCCTTATGGTTCCTTGAGGTCTTTCTTCAACTTCCGGTGTTCTTTTTAGGCAACTGTTCCTCGCCCCATGCTTTGAGTAAGCGCAATATTACTGTTTTGCATAACTTCTATTTTGTCAGCCTTGCAGAGCTGAACTGGCATCCTGCTTACATTTTGCATGAATTCTGTTTGACTAAGTACATCCTTTATCTATTTCTCCAAGTCTGTGCTGTTCTGTTCTACTGTCCTTGGTGAGGGTAAAATGTTGTTCTGTTCTGCTATCCTTATCAAGTGTGTAAAATGCTGTTCTGTTCTGTTCTCATCAACATAATTAGAGTTTTGGGAAGCTATTGCCAAAGAAAATTGTATTCAGGTACAAAGAGTCTCCAACTTTGTAATTCAGTGTCTTTTCCTCATCTCAGGTTTACAAGTACCTAATGTTTTTGAATTACAGAATGACTGAGTTTGCAAGGGACCTCTGGAGGTCATCTTGTTGTTATGATACAATTATTAAGGTTCTTTAGAAATACCTCTGCCCAAATTAAGGTGCAAATGAGACCATATGCCAGTCAATAGTATGGGTTTTATTTGATAGTAAATATGAGAGAGAGAGAGAGAGAGAGAAAAAGAAAGAAAAAGAGAAGTAGGAAAAGAGGTGGGGGGAGACAGAAAGAGGGTGACAGAGATAGAATAAAGAAAATATCACCATCCGTGGATCCCAATGAGGTTGCGTTGATCCTCTCCAGCGGTCTTCTTGGTGGTGATGGTCCCCCCGGAAAGCATAGAATCCCATGGGTTAATATATGCTCAGGCCAGGTGGCAATGTCCAGGCATGTCCCCCTGGGGAGGGGGCAGTCTCTCTCAGCAGGCTCTGCTTGCATCATGTGCAGTCCTGTGGTGCAAGGTCTAGCACTTTGGAGGGTCTTTGATGGATTATGACACCCCCTCAGCTGCCTCTCTTGTGAATGTCTCATGGATGTGGCCTGTGGGCTTGGGGGTTCCACAGCTTGGCCAGTTTGTATAACGGAGGATGGGTGTTTATTGCCTCTGACCAGAGGTTATGCCTGTTACGAATGGAGACAGGGGGTTGATAGATTTCTGCCGGTTGCCTAGGCCTTTTGACAACTGGCAGTTAACCTATTTGGGGTGACCAGCACCCCCAGACCCAGTCTCGTTCCCAAGTTCTTTAATAATGGCCAATTTAGGTCTTATATAAAATGGATAATTGTTTATTAGACACAAGAAATAACAGAACAAGGAGCTAAACAAATTATATACTACACAAAATAGGAAAAATCTATTAATAGCTAAAAATGCAGCATGCAAAAGGCACTTATTATTATTATTATTATTATTATTATTATTATTATTATTATTATTGCTAGCAAAGAAAAAATACAATTTTGGAAACCAACAATTTTACCAAACTCCAATTTGGTGATGGAATACATCAGAATCCTCACTCAGTCCTTAGGAAGTTACCACATGTAATAAATTACAATCAGTTTAGTTCACGAACTGTTTGAAAAAGGTGATAAGTCTTAAAATTGCCTTTCCTTTTATTTTTCTTTTTTCTTTCTTTCTTTTTTTTTTGCTGTTATAAAAACGAATCTTGTTAGGAACCCTGCCCAACCCCCATGAGGCAGATACAAAGGAATTTGGCTCAGGGGCCATAAAAAACCTCCCCCTGTGCAGCCCCTATGAGGCAGATACAAAAGGAATGTGGTTCAGGGGTCCATAAAAACCTCCCCCTGTGCAACCCCCACGGAGAGACCATCCCAGGAGGCCCAGTAACCATCACCCAACGCAGAGCACACCAGCCCAAGACGTCTCAACAGCCAATCAAGGATTCATGAAGAGACGCCAATCAAGACATACGGGGGGAGTGGGGTACTAAAGGGTTATAAAATTCAGTCCTCTGCAGGCCCGAGGTGCGGTGCATAGAGATATGCTTGAATCTCTGCCCGTCCAGCGCTGACTTGACTGATATCCGCTTGCTTTTAATTAATAAATTTTTTTTAATTGGATCTACGTCTCTGATTGGATAATGAGGCTAAATTGATAACAAATTTTGGTGCCGCGACTCGGATAGGGAAATTCCTCTGGAGTTCCCCAAAGGGAGGCGCCCCGTCGTGATTTGACGGCCTGGAGGGGACACTCCACTGGCACCCCTAACCGACGAACCCAAATTTCGGATATCAGCCAAGGGTTCAAGGCCCCTGAAATTCCGTGCACAGAAGACCACAAGACGCCGGACAGCGGAGTGTGAGTATCGGTTGAGATACAGAGACACACATGGCGTGGGTGGTTGGGGTGGTTTTCCCGGAGTGCAGTGTGTGAGACGTCCATATGCGGACGAAGTGATTGGGACTCTCCAGTAGTGCAGTTCCTGTTCCCCGCGAGGGGTCAGGTCACGACCGAGAGAAAGCGAGTGTTGGGTTGTTGGTGCGTGTGAGGGCACTCCGGAAGATGGGACAGAGGGACAGCAAGCCTTCTGCCTCCATGAAGAAAAAAAATGGGAGACTCCCAGGGATTCCCCCTGACAGTCCGTTAGGCATACAGCTGAAATATTGGGCTGATGATCCCCGGACCCAGGGGAAGAGTAAAAATAAAATGATTAACTATTGTGTAGCAATGTGGGGAGGAAGACAGATTAGGGCAGACTCCTTATATTGGCCGGTCTTTGGATCTGACGAGGAATCTCTATGTCAAGCCCTAAATCTCTGGGTTAACAGCAAAAGACCATTTAACCCAGAGGAGAGCGACTATGCGGCTCTTTGGCTCCCTTACGAGAGGGGGGTGGGAGTGTTTGTGCTCCAAAGAAAAGACAAAAGAAAGAAACTTGTTGATACACCCCCACCATACGCACCACCTCCTGCAGCTCCACCACAGCGGGAGGCGGGAGGAACTCCCCCACCACAGCGGGAGGCGGGAGGAACTCCCCCACCACAGCGGGAGGGGGAAGGTGCGGCTTTGTTACATCAGGAAGGAGGGGGTGTAGATCCGTTAGTCCGAAGAGGGGGAGGTGCGGCACCACCACCTCCTGCAGCTCCACCACAGCGGGAGGCGGGAGGAACTCCCCCACCACAGCGGGAGGGGGGAGGTGCGGCTTTGTTACATCAGGAAAAAGGGGGGTATAGCTCCGTCAGCCCGAGGAGAGGGAGACAGCCTGACTCCGGGGGGAGGTGCTGAGCCATCGTCTCCTGGGAAACGGGAAAGTCCCTTATCTGACTATGAGGTCAACACTCTGCAGGGTCCGATTACCCGGAGCAGAGCTCAAAATTTATACCCTCTAAGGGAAGTGGCTATGAGGATGGTAAACCAAGAGGGGCGTGGCCAAGTCCCAGGCATAGGGTATGTAGAAGTGCCTCTGAACTCCATGGATGTCCGTGAATTTAAAAAAGATATGGGGCATCTTTTAGAAGATCCACTTGGGGTAGCAGAGCGAGTGGATCAATTCCTAGGTCATAGTCTCTATACATGGGATGAGTTACAATCAATTTTGGGGATACTTTTCACCATAGAAGAGAGACGCATGATCCGAATCGCAGGCATGCGTATTTGGGAAAACCAGCACCCACAGGGTCCCATGGGTGAT